>NW_006955110.1:0-8845 GCF_000164805.1 Carlito syrichta
GTGTTCCCTTTTCACCACACCCTCTCCAGCAGCTGTTATTTTTTGAGTTGTTGATAATTGCCATTCTGACCGGAGTTAGGTGGTATCTCAGTGTGGTTTTGATTTGCATCTCCCTGATGATTAGTGAGGTTGAGCATTTCTTCATGTGTTTGTTGGCTGCTCAGATGTCTTCTTTTGTGAAGTGTCTGTTCATATCTTTTGCCCATTTTATAATGGGGTTGTTTGTTTTCTTCTTTTCAGTATGTTTCAGTTCCTTGTAGATCCAGGATGTTAAGCCTTTGTCAGACCTAGAGTTGACAAATACTTTTTCCAAGTCTGTAGGCTGTCTCCCTGCTCTCTTGATGGTTCCTTTGGCTTTGCAGAAGCTTGTCAGTTTAATAAGGTCCCACTTGTCTATCTTCTCTAACAAGTACACTTTTAAGGTTAACATGAGCCGGGTTCGGTGGCTCAGCCTGTAATTCCGTTCTCTGGGAGGCTGAGGTGAGTGGATTGCCTGAGCCCGCAGGGTTCGAGACCCACCTGAGCAATTTGGCAAGATATCATCTCTACAATAAATCAAAAATTAGCCAGGCATGGTAGCGTGCGCCTGTAGTTCCAGCTACTTGGAAGGCTGAGGCGGAAGGATCACTGGAGCCCAGCAGGTCAAGGCTGCGGTGGCTGGGAGCAGCCACTGCACTCCAGTCTGGGTGACAGAGTGAGACTACAACCAAAAAAAAAAAAAAGGTAAACATGAACCATTTGCCAGGATAGACCATATTCCGGACCATAAAACAAATCTAAATACATTTTAAAGTATTAAAATCACATAAATTATATTTTCTCATTTCCATGTATTAAAGCAGAAATTATTAAAAAGTATCTTTATCAATTTCAATTATTGAAAGTAGAACAACATATTTGTAAATTAAACTCATGTCAAAAAGAGATCACAAGAAAATTCGGTAACTATTTGGAATTGAACAAATGGAAACATAAAATACAACTTTGTGGGACAAGGCTTAAGTAGTTTTTTTACTCTACAGTCTATATTTAAAGTCTATATTTAAAAGATGTAGATAAAGCAAAATCCAATTTTCCAGCTTAATTAACTAGAAAAGCAGTGAGTATCATTAGAAGAAAAAGACTGGAAATGTAGAACAATAGAAGAACATAATGTCCCATCTTTTGAACTTTTGATGGGATTTCAGCCTTTGCAGCAAACGGTTTTGGAAAAATTGAACATCTCATGCAAAAAAGTATCTTGACTCTTATTTTTAAAAATGAATTAAAGACCTAGGTATAAAACTAATGTGATAATGTATTTTTAAAAAATATATTGGAAAAACAGGTAAGGCAAACTTTATTAGGTAGGATCAAAATAGTTTTAAAGATACACTGGTTTTCATCATAACCAAGACAGTTTGGTTTCTTAAAATCCTCTTTAAAAAAACCCCACAGGAGTAAAGAAAATATTTGTAAAATGCATCTGTGGAAGAACTGGACTTTATTACATGTAAACACACTCTCAATTATTTTATAAAGAAATCAATAAAATGTGGGCAAAGATTTGTATAGTCATTTTAATAAAGGCGAGGAGTGGGTGCAAGTTATGCACACTAAAAGAATGATGTTTGACAATATTCATTAGAGAGATTTAGATTATTCATGATAAGTAAAAATATAATAAATTTTATAAAAAATTAGACAAGAATAATTCAAATCCTAACGTACAGAACCTACAAGGAAAATTTCTAATAAAACACACAGTATACTGAGTCCAGAAATATGTTTAAAACAATATTATTAATATTCAAGATAGTTTCATTTCTGAGATGCAATGATAATTTAACTTTAGAAATAAGATAATAACAACAGACTTCTCATCAGAAACTTTAAAACTCAAGACACAGAAGTGACATCTTGGAAGTACTGAAAAAAACCAATACATTTATACACGAGAAATTAATGAAGGATGACACAGCCCTAGACACAGAAAAAGCATTTATTCAAATTCAGTACTGATTACTGATTCTTGATTTAAGCTCTAAGCAAACAAAGAACAGAAGGCAAATTACTTGATGTGTTAAAGGAGTCTATAAAAATATGGAAATTAAAATTAACAGTTCAATGGCAATGAACCTCCTTAAAATTGGAGAATGTGATAGGAATTTCTGTGGTCACTGCTCCTCTTTGACATTGAATTGAACCCTTAAGCCAGTACAATAAAACAAACAAACAAAAAACATACAGATGGGGAAAACTATCCATACTCATAGATAATATATGAATGTTTACATAATAATTCAACAAATATATTGAAAAAATAGAATTACACACAAAAAGATAATGCATGTAAAAACATTAAATAATCAGATGTTTTTCTATATGTCATATACAAATTTAATGTTCTGCTGAAAATATCAATCTGTAAAGCAAAATATTTGTAAACTCAGGTGTAGCTCTAAGAATGTATGTGAGTACAGGCAAAGACATTCAGCCTTGAGAATACACTGGAGCACAAGAGCAGAAAATACAATTTCTTGTTCACACACTCAGGAGAACGAAGCTAGTGTTCCATGCTACACTCGCTTTGCAGTGGCTCTGTTGACAGTCCTCCTGGTCTGGTGACTCTGCTGTATTGCATTTCAGCCTCTCTGCATCAATTTCATACTGCACTTTCCTTCTTCCTTCATCGCAGGTAAACTGCCTGATGAAGGATTAGATTGCACTTATTATTTATTATTTCTGAGATGCAATGAAAATTTAACTTTAGAACTAAGATAAGAGGAACAACAGACTTCTCATCGGAAACTTTATAAGTCCAAGACACAGACATGACATCTTGGAAGTATACAGGATTTATGCCTACCTGTTGCTCAGAGATCCCTAAGAGATAAGAAGAATAATGACCACTAACAACTTTTATTGTTCCCTAAAACGTCCACTTTCCAGTAAAGACATTCATTTAGATGAGACACACACACTAGGTTTTTCTAAAGTGCCTAAAAACATACATTCCCACCATTTCAGGTAAGAACTATAATGCACTAGACCATGCTCAGTGACTCAGCCTGTAATCCCAGCACATAAGGCCAAGATGAGTGGATTGCCTGAGCCCAGAGGTTTGAGACCATCCCAGGAGAGATATCTATAATAAATTAAAAATTAGCCAGGTGCGGTAGTACACGCCTGTAGTTCCAGCTACTTGAAGACTGAGGCAGAAGGATTGCGGGAGCCTAGCAGGTCAACACTGGGATGGCCGTGAGTGTGCTACACGTCACCAAAGAATGCATCCACTTCAATACTCAGGGTCATCACGTCCTGCTGAGTCCTGGTTTCTGGGAGGGGAAGGATTTTGCTAGTAAATAGTTGAATTAAAATCCAGGCAGATGGGCTCTCAATCTTCATTTTCATTTTTTGAATTATTTAACATACTGCAACAGACTTGTATTCAAGTTTAATTATGCTTTTAAAATTTTGTTTTAATAATTCCTACATAAACTTTATCCATAAATTTTCAATTCTCATTTTTCTATTTTCTGTCTTTTTCTTTCCACAAGTTGCCAAGGGCAATCCCCCAAAAAACTATTAGTTCTAGAGTTTGACTGGAGATAAAATTAATCTCAGCAATCATCAGGTCTGTGGATGTCCAGAATGTCAATCTGGTGAGCCAGGTGCCCACAGCGACCATCGCGGCATTAAAGGGGGCGGTCTAGCCACTGTTCACGCCCACCAGAGCCAGCGCCCCCAGCATCACTGGGCGGAAGCCACCCAGCCTGAGCTTGGTGTCCTCTCCGAACTGCAGCGCTGTGGAATCAGGTTGATCAGAACGTAGTCTCTTTCGTGCTGAAGTACATAAATAGTTTCAAAAATGAGTGTCCACACGACTCCAGAAAATAAAGAGGCAGGCAAACGGATGGCTCGGAGGAACCTTTGAGGGCAGACCAGCCAAGTAACGTGCCCCACTTAAATGACAACCCCAGGACTCATTGAGGCCAGTATGTCCTTTTCATTCGTGAGTAAGTGGCCACAAGGAGTAAGGATGCAGCTCCCAGGACTAGACTGGAGCAATTCAGACACAGAAGAACACCCTGCGCCAAGGTCGGCTTTCTCCCAGAAAACGAAGGACTGAGAGTTGAAATGTCTCCAGCGGCTCTTGGGCGATTGGCTGTTCTTGTGATCTTTTAACCACAGTGCCGGTCCCACATGCCATTAAAGCACAGCCTCCGCCCGCATCAGAATGGCTCCATGCCAAAGAGGGACAGAGTGCACCAATCTGGAAATCAACCGGGTTCGGATGCCAAACCAATGCTCCGTGCACGGCAGGTACAACAGCCAGGTTCCCACGGGTTTGTCCATCGCGTGTGGCGCAGGTAGGCCGGCAGGGCGCCAGGAGCTGAGGCCAAATCTGCCGCTGCCTAAAGGCTGAGCCGGCGCCAGCAGACCCGGGACGCACGGGCCTCCGGTCCCCACGCGGGGCACCACGGCGAGGGGTTGGCCCCGCGAACCCCACAACCACGCCCGCTCCGCAGCCCGCAGAAACTTCGCCAGCTCCGTGACCCCCCCGCCCCCACCTTGTCGCTAACACATTGAACAAATTCTTACTAGGATCCAGCTGCTTTTTACATCATCTTATATAAAGCTAGTATCACCTATATAACAGAAGTATAACTAGTACACTTGTAAGTGAGAAAAAAACATAACACAGGGGATGTGCCCCACTCTGGCTGCTTGTTCAGTCTTTCCTTCTGGTCACATATACTGAAAAATCACTCCAAGAATTCCTGAGATATTTTCCTACACTTACAATAAATTACTCTTTTATTGCCCATGTAGCCTAAAATGTCTTTGTTGAATACCATAGAATTTTCTACTATTGTCTCTACTTTCAATAATTTTTAAAAATCCATTTTCCCAGGACAATGTCCATACCCTGCAATGCAATCTTACCTCCAACCTGCTATGCTTTCTTTCCAACTTAGTCCCCTTCTTATCCACTATGTAGATTCAGAGAATCATAGAGACCAAAGGTGTCAAAACGGTGGCTAAGGACTTGACCAAATTTCCTTAAAACTTGTTCTTGGTCATTTTAGCTGACTGATTTTGAAAAAGCTCCTGTAGGTGTTTGGTCAGATTTCAGTAAAAAAGCAATATTGATAGTGTTTGGACAACAGGGCTGCTCAAAAATTAATTTACAAATTTATCACCTGAAAGCTTGATCAGATGCTAAACTCCTTAACTGTGTAGTATGGAGCCTGATCATTTGCATTATAAACAATATCCAGATGATACTTGATAAAGGTCGCTGATTAGTGTCACCCTTAACTTGCATTGTGGGGTCTGTACCATGGGGTTATTGTGAAGACAAAATAGATTCATCAATGTACACTGCATTAATTCAGTGAATTTCACATAGCAAGGTATCATAAATTATCTTTAGCACTATGAGGGAAATGAAAATTATGTGAACTAGTATATTCATTTTACAAATGATGTGTGTTTACAAGATGGTTGAAATAACTTGTACAATGTCACATAAAATAATTCCAGAGAAGTCTGGTTGCCCAGTGTTTCTTTGGCCATTACTTTCTACCAACTTTGGTCACACTATCCCCTTTCTGTCATCTACAATATATTCTAATGCTACTCATGCTAGACTAGGTTGATACTTTTGTCACACTCATACATTGCCACCACCCCTGGGAAATCTTCCACAATTGCCCCCAAAATCTGTTGTCTCCCTGCTATTCTGAATACTTACATGCTTTGTCTTCTCTGCCAATCCTTTGGCACTTCGTATGTGAACATTTGTTGAAAATGTTTTAAAAATATCCCAATTAAGTTAAATGAGAATATGGACTGATTTTTTTTTGTTCTTGTGTATCGTCAATAATTTCTCCATTATCAATAAGTAAAGATAATTGATTGACCAATAGATTACTCATATTACTCTATTTAGAATGACAATAATTCCATAATGATAGCTAGATAAATTGTCCAGAAAAAAATGATCATCCATGCATCCTTTTATAGCTTTTAAAGTTAATGTTTCCTTATTTCCTACATGGGTTCCTTTAAAAAAAAAAGAATAGATTTTAGAATTGGAAATATTGAGTTTGATTATACACGCCCATCTTGTGAGTATACATGATGATCACTTTAATTTTCTTAAAATCCTTACTTATTAAATAAAGATATTAAATGTGCCAGCTTACCTCTTATGGTTCAAGGTGTGTGACATCTCTGTCTGGTTCCAGAAGAGGCTGCAGGGTTCAATGCCTGGTAAACTAGGATGAATTTGGGATAGTTTCAGTGTTATCAGGAAAGAAATATGCTGCTTACACTAGTAATCGTGAGACAATTGCAAGACTACAAGTTGCTGCCGGTGAACTAAATTTTCTAGAGTGTTAAAAAAAAAAGATGATGGAACAGAGAGATTGAGAGATAGAGAGAGAAGAGATTTTTTTAACTCATCCAGAGTCCTAGATTCAGCTTATGTAAACCCATTGTAGCAGAGTCTCATAGTTCAGTGAAAGGTTTTGTTTTGTTTGTGTTAGACTGTCGGAAATGCAAGTTCCGACACAGCAACACAGAAAGACATGGACAGTAAAATCTTTCTCTGCAAGTGTTCTATGAATTTTTTCCTGAGAAAAGATAGATTTACTAAGGGAAAGACATGTTGTGAAGGGCACCACAGGCAGGACAACAGTGAGAGTGCCTGTAGCCGTATTTTATGAATTTAATGTAATTATTAAGCATTGAAATTTAAAGTCCGAAACTACTATTCAATAATTTTAGTCTCTTTATAAGATATTTCTCTGTTTTGCTTTTTCACAAGCTGCTTTGATGTTCAGCTTAAAATATCCTCACAAATACATAAAGGAATTATGCAGATAGTATAAAAGTCAAGATACAATACTAATAAACACAGTTTCTTGCACATGCAGAACAATATAACCCACTTGACTGAAATGATTGGGCTTTGTCAAAGTAATACCTCCTTTTATAAAAAAAAGGGAAAAAGTGTTAAAAAATTTAAAACTGTGTATGGACAGCATTTATAGCCTATATGTGTAATACATGCCATTTTTTTCATTTTATATAAAAGAAGTTAAAGAAAAGTGCTTGAAAACTATGATAACTGAGATATTGTACAGAATATAAATATTCTGTAAATATAAAAAAGCAATCCAATGGGTTTTTTTTCAATTACATGAGTAAGACAGTGGAGTCCAAGGAAGTACAATGAACACAGGAGAAATTTAGCACAAAACTCATATGACTTTATATGCATTCTTTTACAACAAAAAGAGAATGTGATCAACAACAGTTTAAAATATTGAATATGTTATACAGCTGTCAATAACATTCAAGAGATTTTAGATTATTGTCAAAGTAGACACAACTTTTTTCCTTCAATTAATTATCATAGATAAGTGATTAAAATACTTCCCTGAAAGCAACTCTGAAGAACTAATGTATGTGTGGTTATTTATATCAAACATTTATAGAAAAAAACTTGACCTGGTATTATAGAACAACTGTATATGTTCCTCAGTAACTGGTATAATTTAATAGATGACTACAATGTGATGAAACTCTACAAGGGCTGGTGGTTTTGTAACTCTAATTCAAGCACAAATAACTTGAAAAGTTCTCTAGAATTATAAATGTGGCTAAAGTTGAAACCATTATTTAAGCATATATTTACATACATTTATATTTCCAAAGTCTGATAGAGAATTGCCAAAAACATCGTATTAACAAATATTTTAGAATCTTATTAAAATGACCCTAGAAGTCATTGATTCACATTATTACTATGCAGACAAGGGCACTGAGGCCTGAAGAGGTGTAAAGATGTCCTTATGGTTTTAGAGATTAGTAGAAAAATTGGAAAGAAAAGGTGGGTGTGTTATGGCCTGGGCTTAAGTGAACATTGTTTTTGCTGTATCTAGTTTTCCTCTATTATGAGCAGAACTGTCTCATTCCAAAAGATGTGCTCTAATCCTAATGCCAATTTCTATAAATGTACCTTTTTTTGGTTCTTGGGTCTATTCAAATGTAATAAAGGTAAGATGAGGTCATACTGAAATACTACATGGACCCAAGTCCAATGACTGGTGTCCTTAGAAGAGGAAGATGTGGGTATAGAGACAAGCATGGAGGAGAGAAAATTGAAGGCACAGGCAGAAACACAGGAGAAGGCCATGTGAAGACAAAGGCAAAGACTGGAGAGTTGTCTACAGCCAAGGAACACCAAGCATTGCCGGCAACCACTGGAAGCCAGGAGAGAGAATCTCCCCCAGAGCCTTTATAAAAGAGGCCAAAGTAAGGAAGTCTGCCCTCATACACAGACAATATTATAATTTTTGGTCAATACATTCATGTATTGATTTTAAATTTTAGAGGAAAAAATGATCCAGTACATATTTGCCCAACTACTACCCATTTCAATTACTCTTCCTTCATTGCTAACATACTACATTCTCCTCTGGAATAATTTGTTTACAGCCTGAAGAATGTCCTGGTTCACCCCACCACCAGGTGTTCCTACTTATCTACAGAGAATATGTTTCAAGACCCTCAGCAAAAGCTTGAACCCTCAGATAGTACTAAACCCTCGATATTTCTTTGCAGTTTGAGTTGCAACAGCAAAGCTAGCACACACTTCTCTTCCCATCTCCACAATTTCATAGATACAAGGTTTGTTCTTACCCTAGGTCTCAGCAACCTCAGTGTACAATTTTATGTATTTAGCCTTATTAAGTCGAGAACCTTCACTTTTTCACTTAAAGGAATCACTTCACGGCTCTTCTTTGGCATATCCAAACTGCCTGCTTCATTCTTCTTGCACTTTGGGGCC
>NW_006955111.1:0-772 GCF_000164805.1 Carlito syrichta
CATCAGCTGGGCTGCTGGTGAGCCCGCAGGAAGCTGTAATTGTGGCAGAAGGTGAAGGAAGGGCAGACATGTTACATGGTGAGAACTTAAGCAAAAAAGAGAGGAGGTAACAGGTTCTTCTAAACACCCAGCTTGCATGTGAAGTAAGAGAGTGAGAACTCATTCCTTACTGTGAGAACAGAAAGCACCAAGTCATTCATGAGGGATCTGCCCCCAAGACCCAGTCACCTCCCACAATGCCTCATTTACAGCACTGGGGACCACATTTCAACATGAGATTTGAAGAAGACAGATATACAAGTAATAGCAGCATGCCATTGGGTCTAGTGGGAAAAGGCCAGGAATGCTGTTAACAGACTCACACAATAAAGAATTATCCAGCTCAAGATGCGAAACATCTTGAAAACTGGCACTAGAGTAAGTGATGTGAAAACAGAGGAATGCTGGGAGTGACCTTTGTGTATAAGCCAGGGAAACAAAAGCAAGGAGAGAGCTGAGAAAGAGCTATCTGCCCTCTCCTCATGGCTCTCACTGGGCAAATCTAACCTGAAGCTAGAACACAAGGAATCCACTATGCAGACCACAGACATCCATCTCATAGGCACAGAACAGGTGAAGGAGGAGTGGACCAGAGGGCACCTAAGACACATCCTGTGCAGAGGGCACAAGCTGGGATGTGGTTCAGAACCATCAGATAAGGATCATTTTGTAAGGTTCAACCTACTAATGGAATCGGAAGGCAGGTAAGATATAGGTCCAATGAGAGAAGCCC
>NW_006955112.1:0-811 GCF_000164805.1 Carlito syrichta
TTGGTATTATTATTTTGAGTTGGAGTCCAGCTCTGACACCCAGGCCAGAACCCAGAGGCCTGCCTGCTCTCTGCCACCATGAACTGCACTGACTGGGTTCTGTCAAACCTCCCAAAGCTGCCTTCCGAGTGTGTGGAATGACAGGTGTTTGCCACAACTTTTGGCTCATATTTTTGGCTTCTTGTAGTGACTAGGATTTGCCATGGGGCCTGGACTGGTCTCGAATCCAGTGGCTAAGGTCATCCTCTCTTCTTGGCCTCCCGGAGCACCGTGATGACTGGTGTGAGCCCCTGTGCCCAGCTTCCACACCCCTCTCGGGGTCCCACGGTGAAGCCTGTTCCCTTCCAACGAACTGGAAACCCAGAGAGGGTGGACGGATTCACCAGGTGAGTGCCTGGTGCAGGGGTGCATCCCCATTAGTACACCCACCCCTCCACTGGCCTCATTCCCCAGGGTGGAACCACTTGCTCCTCCCAGAAGCTGGCTCGAGGAAAGAAAGGGCATGAATCTCAAATCTTCAGAGGGGCATGAACAATATGGCGACTCCTGCCTGTCTCTAGGGCACTCGGAAAGCCAAGACAGAAAGATGGCTGTAGCCCAGGAGCTTGACACCAGGCTGGACACCAGAGCAAGCCCCCACTGAAACCCCAAGCAAAACACAGAAAACCTTGGATGAGGGCAGGCCTCAGCGGGAAGATCGACTCAGGGTCAGAGTTCAAGACCAGGCCTGAAGACCAGGATATCAACCAAATGGAAAGACTGTGATCGCAGCAGTTTAGGAGGCCAAGGCTGAGAGGATGGTCTGAGTTGG
>NW_006955113.1:0-651 GCF_000164805.1 Carlito syrichta
TCTGCAGTGGTCTTGAGCATGGTACTGCATTCCAGCATGGGCAACAGAGTGGGAACGTGACTCGGAAGGAAGGAAGGAAGGAAGGAAGGAAGGAAGGAAGGAAGGAAGGAAGGAAGGAAAGAAAGAAAGATGTGTTTACAGTTTATATCAAAAAATTGAATCTGAATTCTTTAATTTTTTTTCTTCAGCCAGTCTCATTCTGTTGCCCAGGCTGGAGTGTAGGGGCATGCTCATGGCCACCACAGCCTTGGTGTGCTTGGCTCACCTGATCCTTCTGCCTCAGTCTCCCCAGTAGCTGGAACTACGGGTTTTAGCCATAAAGTAGCTGGAAATACAGGCAAGCACCACTACGTCCAGCTAGTTGTTTTATTTATTATAGAGCAGAGGTCTTGCCTAGATGCCCAGGCTGGTCTTGAAGCCTTGGGCTCAGGCAATGCTCTCGACTCTGCCTTCCAAAATGCTGGGATGACATGTGTGAGCCACATCACCCAGCTAAAAGGGACATTTTAAAAATAAAAAAAAAAGGCTGGGTGTGGTGGTTCATGCCTGTCATCACAGCACTTTGGGAGGCCAAGGTGAAAGAATTGCCTGAGTCCAGGTGTTCAAGACCAGACTGAGCAATTTGGTGAGACCTTGGCTCTACAATAAAAA
>NW_006955114.1:0-613 GCF_000164805.1 Carlito syrichta
AACCTTACAGAGAACTGACCTTGTGAAACGCAGGGAACAAGAGCGCTTCAGGGATCAAGAAGCCATCTGTGCCTGAGAAGTGAGCATTGTTGCCACCGAAGTGCCATCTGCCAGGGCTCTGAACTACTGACGAGCTTGCAGACCAGGAGCATGGTCCTGGCTGCTGGGTCTCAGCATGCGCTGGCACCAGCATATCGTACAGGTGTTGCCCACCAAATACCGTTTGGAAACGATTCACGTAGTTAACCCAGAGAGACAAAGGACTCTGAGGGAGGAGCGGTGCTTCCACCCAGAAGCCCCAGGCCTGCAGGATGAACTGCCCCAGTTTAAATATCTCTTGTGACAGAAAAGTGCCAGATGAAGGAATAGGGGATTATGAGGGGATGCAGCTGCTCTGAGTGATTGATCTCCGTGAAGACGCACCCAAGGAGGTCCCGGATCACACAGGGGGCCGAATGGACCGCGTATTGGGCGTTAAGAACAAAGTGACCCAGAGATCCAGGCTCTGCGCTGCTGGAGACTATCTAACTGGAGCGCTGAGCACTGCAACCATGACACTGGCACTAGTGGTCCCACTGAAGAGAAGGTGATCGCACACAGTGTCTGGAAATTG
>NW_006955115.1:0-804 GCF_000164805.1 Carlito syrichta
CTTTCATCTCATTCATAAGGGCTCTATCCTCACAACCTAATTATCTTCCAAAGGTCTAGCCTTCAAATATCCTCACATAGAGGATTAGGTTTTAATATACAAATTTGGGGAGATAAACATATTCAGTCTATAGCAACTTTCAACCTCATGTAATGAGATCAGCATCACCCTGATACCAAAACCAAGCAAAGACAACACAAGAAAACTACAGAACAATGCCTCCAATGAAGATAGAACATTTAACAAAAATCAGGAAACTGAGACATGACAAAGTGCAAAAAAAGAGACACGAAGACAAAATATAGAGAAAAAGAAAACCAGCTGAAAGATAAAACTACAAAAAGATGAATCAGATAAGAAATTGAAAAATAATTTAGCAAAATATTTTAAAATCTACAATCTAAAAGTAATACACAACAAAATGTATCCACACAAAAATCTACATAAGAAAATATGTCAATGATGAGAAAACAAAACAGAGTTCTTTCATATCTCCTAAGAAAAAGACAAGGGAATGTCATTGTATCAGAAATACATATGCACACATATACAGTATAAAGAGAAAAGGATAAAATAAAAATAATGAATGTAAGAGAAAATAAAATAGAAGCAATAAAAAAGGATGTAGTAGAAGAAACGCTTCCTGAAGAAAGATATGCTTTGTATATATGACTCACTTAATAAGTACTAGGCAAAACTGTTTTTTAAAAAATCTAGTTGTGCCGGGCTTGGTGGCTCAACCTGTAATCCCGCGCCTTTGGGAGGCTGAGGTGAGTGGATTGCCTGAGCCCGCGGGTTGAGACC
>NW_006955116.1:0-714 GCF_000164805.1 Carlito syrichta
GAAATCATATTTGCCTTTTTTAAGTTGCTGCCTGTAAATGAAATATAATGACTTAATACACGGTTATTAAATAGCAAGCAGTTGAGATAACACTAATGCATAATGATGGCAAAGTCCAGCATAGATCTATAATATGGTATGTGCTGCCAATTATATTGTATCATTCTGAATCACACACCTATCAATCTCTACTTGTGTCCACTTTTAAACACGCTGCCCCATGAATTATTTTTTCCCATTAAGTTCTTTAAATCTTGAATAATTACCAAAGTACCATGCCATTTTTATTTTAGAGTATCTGTGAGTGTTAGATTCTGGAAGGAAACATGCACTTACAAGGAGAAAGCAAGCCATTTCAGATAACCCAAAAAGTAACATGGAATGGTTCAATATGACTTATTTATTAAATATATAGTGCCAGTTGTCAAAATAACTATTATGAAATTGTATTGATATAGAACCTACTCAAGATTAAGAGCATTTGCAGTAAGAATTTTATTACAAAAACACTGAACCAAACTACTTAGGGTCAAATCTACAGGCATTTAATTTTAGCAATTGCCATAATAGAAGCATTATGATACTGTCTGAGTCTCTTGGGTACACACAGAGGTTGAATGTTATTATATTTTTTCTTTTCCTCTCCTTTAAAGCTTTTGTCTATCATCCACACATTGCATGGAAAAGCAAGATTTATGTACCTGTTTATTTGAA
>NW_006955117.1:0-648 GCF_000164805.1 Carlito syrichta
TTTTTCAATATGAACAACAATCCAATTTGTCTATGTCTAAATTGTCTACTTAAATCTTTTGGAGTTGTTTTAGTTTTTTTCTGACATTTCTTCTAACTTACACCAGTTTTATTTTCTTTTCTCCTTGTAGATAACCTGCCTTTTTTTCTATATGATCCTTAATATTAAAAATTAAATCAGCATACATAGAACTAGATTTTTTTTTCTGTTGGAATCTCACTCTGTCACCCAGACTGGAGTGCAGTGGCCGCTTCCAGCCACCACAGCCTCGCCCTGCTGTGCTCTGGTGATCCTTCCACCTCTGCCTTCCAAGTAGCTGGAACTACAGGCACGCACTACCACACCTGGCTACTTTTTTTTTAATTGTAGAGATGAGGTATCACCAAGTTGCCCAGGCTGGTCGCAAACCCGCGGGCTCAGGCAATTCACTCACCTCAGCCTCCCAAAGGCGCGGGATTACAGGCTGAGCCACAAGCCCGGCACAACTAGATTTTTTAAAAAACAGTTTTGCCTAGTACTTATTAAGTGAGTCATATATACAAAGCATATCTTTCTTCAGGAAGCGTTTCTTCTACTACATCCTTTTTTATTGCTTCTATTTTATTTTCTCTTACATTCGTTATTTTATTTTATCTTTTTCTCTTTATA
>NW_006955118.1:0-403 GCF_000164805.1 Carlito syrichta
ATAGGATAAGTAAGATGAGGACTGAGATTTCAGTGGATTTAGTCACATGGAGGTCACTGGTGGCTATCACAAGAACCATTCTGGTGAAATATTGGGAGCATATTCTAAATGGGTTTAAGAGGGAGTGAGGAAAGGTGATTTGGAGACAGTAAGCATAGAAATATCTATAGGGGGTTTTTAACACAAAGAAGAACAATAAAATGCGATGGCAGCTATCAGAGGAAGAAGACTCAGAGAAAAGGGTTCTGAAATTGAAGGGAATAGCAGCATACGGGGGGGTGACCCCCCAAAAAACCGGATTTTTTTTTTTACGGTGGGCCCCTTGTTGTACACTCAGAATATGTTTCTCCAGATCCAAAGGTCAACCAAAGTTTTTACCTGGAAGTTTTGAGAGGGCTGCATC
>NW_006955119.1:0-349 GCF_000164805.1 Carlito syrichta
AGGTACCCTTATCGATGTTGTGTTCTCTACCCCTCACCTAAGCCATATCCCACTATGGTCTTATAGTATGATGGTAAACGTTCAGGGTCCAGTTATCAGTGTGAACATGTGGTACTCTGTTATTTGCTTCTTTGATACATAACTGAGTAATATTGATTCTAAATCTATCCAAGTTGCTGCAAAGTCAATGTCTGTCCTTCTTTATGACTGCAATATTCCATTGTTTATATGTACCACATTGTTTTTATCCAGTCCAATTTTGATAGGAAACATGCTAGGTTCCATTCATTTTTTTTTTTCTTTTTTGCTATTGTGAATAGTGCTGCAATAAATATGCATGTGCGGTTAT
>NW_006955120.1:0-472 GCF_000164805.1 Carlito syrichta
AGCCACCAACAGAAATTGTTACAGGAACAGTTAAGAAAACATGCAATGGCATAGAGAGTACTAACAGACCAGATTAGTCACCCACAGACCATACTGACCATTAACAGGCAAAAACAGCTATTAACAGACTACCACTAGCAGACCAAATCAATCAACCCTGGATTTCATCAACAGACTATACTAAGCAATAACAGATTACATCAATTGCTAACAGACTAACCCAATCATACATAGATCTCATTGATTACGAGCAAGAATGTTTTTTCTAGAGTCCTGACACTTAACCTTACGAATCAAGTACCCTGGTACCAATACAAATTACAAAGTTAAGCAACTACAGGCTCATCAGTGCCTGGCATCTCAGAGTTACCCAATACTTTGAGTAAGTTAGCACCAAGGTGATGAGACTGGAAGTCACAGCTCCCGCAATTCCTAACTGAAACTCCTTTACAAATGCAAATTTAACAGATCT
>NW_006955121.1:0-5024 GCF_000164805.1 Carlito syrichta
CCAAGACGGGTCTCGAACCCGCAGGCTCAGGCAATCCACTCACCTCAGCCTCCCAAAGCATGGAATTACAGGCTGAGCCACCAAGCCCGGCCTATGTGTCCTTTTAATTCAGAATTTTTTGTGACCTAAAACTGCTCTATGAACTAAAGTCAGTTTTTAAAAAAGTATGTTGCAGGCACTTGAATAGGCAGGAAGTTAATGGAGTGGACTTCAAAGTCCAGAGATGATCCAAATGTTTAAAAGAATGTTTAGCAATAAAATCCATCCTTCATAATAATAGGCATTTAAGAACTCTTAATAAGCACTAAATATGATAGGTGCTGAACTTGGAGCTGGAGATAAAATGTATGTGGTCCCTGACTTCTGGGACTTGATCATCTTTGAAAAGACCAGTGTGAAACAAATAAACACAAACAAATATATATAGTGAGCTTACCTTCTGATCACTCTGGAAGAAAGGGTTATGATCTACTGTCTCCATTCTGAAAGAGTGCAAACTTTCCTTTGAATCTCATTGTATGTTAGGGTCACAGGGTTTGAATAAATTCATAATATAATAGGATTTTAGGCATACATTTGCTTTTTCTTTATTTCATTCTCTCTGACAGAATCTTGAGAAGAATCTTGCTCCAGTATAATGCTTTTCCCCTTTGGATCTTTGGAACAAAATCTAAGATCAAAACGAAGATCTTGGACTGATTATTGATTTAACATACATTTAATGCTATTATAGATCAGAGGTAAATGGAACCCTTACATTGAAGTCATGAATTGAAGTATAAATATTTGGCCAGACTCTTTGTGTGTTTCAGAAATTCTATAAGGTTCCATATTTTTGGGCACCTGGGGCAAGGATCAGCACTCTTAACTTTCTAGGGATCAGAAATAATAAGCAAACCTTGGCCAAGGTAAAAAATTAACATTTCTAATTTCTTACTGACCTGGAAAAGTTAAAAATTGAACAATTTTTAACATGCAGCCAGGAAATTAAGGTTACAAAAGGTTATGGGCATAACTACCTAGCCCTGCTCCAAAGGTTGAAGTCTAAGCATTGAAAGTATTCTGTTAGCCAGTAGGCTTCCACAGCTCACCTTGGAAGCCAAACAGGCTAGGAAATGATATACTTTTTCCTTCTGGAGCCCACATCTGGCCATGAACACTTCTTCTGAATAAGGCAGCCTCCACCTGACCTCTTGTGCACTGCACAGTGAGGTCTTCTTTCCCCCTTCATGCATATTTCTACCTGTTCATTTCTGGGTAGCTGCAAAGATTCCCAGAAGATGATATCTTTAACTTGATATTTAGCATTGGTGTATAGAAAACATAGACCTAAGCCAGAGAATACTTTTAGTCCAGGAGTTCACGCTATCAAGCACTATGATCTCACCTGTGAACAGCCACTGCACTCCAGCCTGCACAACATAGTGAGACACCATTTCTGACAGAAGAGAAAAGAGAAAGCAAAAGTAGACCCAGAGGAGCTCTGTGGAGGAGCTGTATACAAGAAGACTTTGGGCAGATTTCACTTGCATGCTTGTTTTTCTGTGAGAAATGCCATACCTTCAGGGGCAGTCACAGTAGTACAGGTAGGGCATCCATTCTTAACTACTACAATGCATTCTTCCACAGCTAATAATTGTTTTGAAACAGAAAGCAGATTCTATCACTCCTGGGTGTAAAATTTTTCAAATGGAATCCCATGGTACTTGAAATAGAAATCCAAACTCCTCACCCTGGATTGATTACAGAGTGATTCCACCCATCTGACTTCATCTCCCAATCTCCTTGCTTACTACTCTCCAGCTACACTATCCAAACATCTGCTTGACTCAAGACCTTTGCGCAGCTGTTTCCTCTTCCTGGGGTTCTTTTTTTTTTGAGCTGGAGTCTCACTCTGTCGCCCAGACTGGAGTGCAGTGGCCGCTCCCGGCCACCGCAGCCTCCGCCTGCTGGGCTCTGGCGATCCTTCCGCCTCAGCCTTCCGAGTAGCCGGAATTACAGGTGCGCACTACCACGCCTGGCTGATTTTTTGTAGAGATGAGGTCTCACTGCCCAGGCGGGTCTCGAACCCGCGGGCTCAGGCAATCCACTCACCTCAGCCTCCCAAAGGCACGGGATTACAGGCTGAACCACTGAGCCTGGCTTCCTGGGGTTCTTTTACCCTGATCTTTGTTTGCCTCTGGCTTATCATTCACTTCTCAGCTTAGTTGTCATCTCCTCAAAGGAATCTTCTCTGACCAATCATTCTAAGTAGCCACCCAGTTATGCTGTATCCCTTGTCCTGTTTTTATTCTCTTCACAGTCTTTACCAGAGTCTGATATAGTTTGGGTTGTTTATTGTCTTTCATTCCTTACTAGAGTATAATTTCCAGGATCTCAGAGCTCTATTCCCAGTGCCTAGAATGACTTATAACCCCAGATGCACTCAATAAAGAGTGTAGGATGTTCAAATATTGTTGCGATAAATGTCTCACTCTACCCAAAATGAATTACAGGAGTGGATTAGGAAATGATGGTGACAGCTGAGATGAACATTGAACACCAATGACTATTATGTCTTTGGGACCAGGTCTTCTCCACAAGGCAGTTCAAGCTGGAAGCAGAAATCTTGAGGGCTAGAATGCCTTCATTAGCTGAGCAAATGTATTGAGTGTTATGCTCATGGATCAATATCAGGCATGGTTCTACCACAGTGAAAAAGAAAAACCCAGTTCCTGTTGTTTAGAGTCATCAGAAGGAGAAAAAAATCTCATCCATGAGCAAGATTGTCAAGTGGAGCCTAGGTAAGCTCCAAGTAGCAAGCCAGCTAAACAGCTGTCTGGATGATTACTAGGAACGGGGGTGCAATGAGAGCAGAAATGAAACTGTGTTGCTAAAGAGAAACTTTTTATCATTAAGATTTTTCTGTGAGCCCATTGGGAATATAAAATGGGAAGTTGAATTACAGGCATGTGCTACCATGCCCGGCAGTTTTTTGCTTTATTGTAGAGATGAGGTCTCGCTGCCCAGGCGGGTCTTGAACTCGCAGGCTCAGGCAGTCCACTCACCTCAGCCTCCCAAAGGCGTGGGATTACAGGCTGAGCCACCGAGCCTGGCTGGGAAGTTGAATTTCAAAAGTAAATTCTTAGGTAGAAATAGATGTGACGTGAACTCGTTCAAACAAAGGGAAATATAACAAAGGACCTGGTATCTATTAAGTTTGTGTATTATAAATGCACACAAATTATGTTTCTTTTCCATTGCAGTTGGAATTGCCTGATGAAGAAGATGTCTCCTGAGAAGAAGGCTACTGTAAAACCAGTAACATGAAGATGAATTTGGTTTGGAGCTCCACCTGTAGTCTCTTTGAAGACTGGTATCTGCTGTCACCAAGAACACTGACTAATCTGAGATGAGTTCTTGAGCATGCTTGGAAAGAAAGGTCTGTAAAGTGAGTGTGTTAAACATTATGTTTAAATATGTACATGGGGAATCCATATTATGATGTAACATATTGTTCTTTTGCTGTTAGCTGTGGGTTATATAACATATTTTCTAGTAATTTAAAACCTTTATTTTAGGTACAAGTGCCATTCTCAAGATTGCCAGTTTCATCAAGAGTTAAATGACATAAGAAACATCAGGGCTGTTTAAACATTTGGATCTTACATTTTCTATTCAGTTTTTATATTTATTTTTTAAAATTTTGGTTTTTGTCCAGGTACTATCACTTTTGTTTTAACCTTAAATTTATTATTTTTAAATTGTGGGGTACAATTCAGGGTTAGGTATACATATATTCATTGTGCAGGTACCCTTGTTGATGAGGTGTGTCCCTCCTTCCCCAGGTAGTTTCCCGCTACTGCTGATTCCACCTCCCCACTGCCCCATGCCCCCACTGTTTTCTGCTACTGTCAATCCTTTTCTTATAGCATTACGATAGTTGTTCAAGATCCACTTATAAGTGAGAACATGTGATACTCAGTTCTTTGTTTCTGTGAAAGATCGCTCAGTATTATAGACTCTAAGTCCATCCAGGTTGCTGCGAAGTTCATGATTTTGTTCTTTTTTATGGCTGCATAGTATTCCATTGTGTATATGTACCACATTTTTTTAATCCAGTTCTCTTTTGATGGGCAGCACAGTTGGTTCCATGTTCTTGCTATTGTGAACAGTGTTGCAATAAACATCCATGTGTAGGTATCTTTTTTATAGAGCGATTTGAGTTCTTCCAGGTATATTCCTAGTAGGGGGATTGTGGGGTCATGTGGAAGGTCGATTTTTAGAACTCTTATGAATTGCCACACTGTTTTCCATAGAGACTGTACTAGTTTACACTCTCACTAACTGTGTAGAAGTGTTCCCTTTTCCCTGCATCCTCTCCATCATCTGTTGTTTTTTGAGTTATTGATGATGGCCATTCTGACTGGAGTTAGGTGGTATCTCATTATAGTTTTAATTTGCATTTCTTTGATGACTAGTGAGGTTGAACATTTTTTCACGTATCTGTCAGCTGTTCATATGTCTTCTTTTGAGAAGTGTCTGTTCATATCTTTTGCCTACTTTGTAATGGGGCTGTTTGTTTTTTTTCCTTTCAGCACATTTGAGTTCCTTGTAGATCCTAGATGCACTATCACTTTTAATGAGGAATGAGGAATTGCATGTCACTATATTTATACTCTTTGAAAAACAGTCATTTAGTCAGCTATTCGACAAACATTGATTGATACCAGCTAAGTGCCAAACACTGTTTAAGGCATTGGACGTATCAATGAATAAATAAGGCAAACATTTTCCAGGTTCTTATAGTTTAGTGATGAGCAAGTGAGTGTGTTAACATTTAGATTGTAAACAGCAAAATACTAAAAGAAATAGGCCCTGGTAATGGGAATCAGATTGAGGAAATGCAGAAAGAAGTATAGTGAGGGAATTCCAACTTCAAATATTGTGGTCAGGGAGACACTAACTGAAAAGATAAGATCTGAAAAAAGACTTGAAGGAAGTGAGAAAAGCATTCCAGGCAGAGGATAGCAAGGGTAGAGACC
>NW_006955122.1:0-697 GCF_000164805.1 Carlito syrichta
CCCGGGCCGGGGGCCGCGGCGGGCGCGGCGGCGGCGGCGGCGGGAGCGCTGGTGGGGGGAGGGGCTGCGGCAGCAGCGGGAGAGGACGATGCAGTAAAAAATGTCCAGTCTTTGCGATGTTCCAGTGATAGCGATGGCCGAGCTCTGTTGAGGAGTAGGCTGCGATGCTGGGGTCCCCAGCCTCCCGGGGGCGAGAGTCAGAGACCCACTGCAGATCTCCCTTGCAGAGGGCTTCAGACACCGGGTTGCCAGGTCGCCATCTTGCCCCGCCGAGACAATATTTCTTATCTGCTGAGGTTTTTTGAACTCACAATTAGTTGCTGGCCCATATGTTTCTGTTGCATGCTTTATATGGTGATCTGTTATATGGTGATCTGTACCCAGAGAATTCTGAATAGGAGTTGTGAAATCCCTGTGACACCTCAACAGGTGGATACTGATGGACAAAAGTACTGTTCATAATGCCACTATGACTGAATGGTTTTGATTGCATTTCCAGATTATTTTTGTCCCTGAGTTGACTTTTAAAATTACCTTCCAAGTGATAAAAATTATTTCAGAGTTAGAACCAAAATTTTTCAGTAACAAAGGATATGGATTAAGAATTCAATAAAGAGCTTCAGTGATCTTTGCAAATAGGAGCAAACTGAGAGGGTTTTTCTACAGCACACCAATCCAAAAGGGACCCTCTCACTTA
>NW_006955123.1:0-732 GCF_000164805.1 Carlito syrichta
AAACCTCATCTCTACAATAAATCAAAAAATCAGCCGTGTGTGGTAGCGCATGTCTGTAATTTGGCTACTTGGAAGGCTGAGGTGGAAGGATAGCCAGAGCCCAGCAGGTCGAGGCTGTGGTGGCCGGGAGCAGCCACTTCTCTCCAGTCTGGGCAACAGTGAGACTCCAACTCAAAATAAAAAACAACAATAAAAACTCCGTAAGAGTGTCAGTTTCTTTTTTTTTTTTTTCTTTTCAAAAGAAACCTTGCATTATGGAAGGAAATTTGATGATATATTGAAAATACTGAAAGAATGAGAGAAAAAAAACTGTCAACCAAGAAAACTACACCTGACAAAACTACACTTTAAGAATCAAGGGAAGATAATAACTTTCTCAGCCAAACAAAAAATGTGGACCTTCATCACAACTAGATTCTCCTTACAAGAAATGCTAAAAAGAGTTCCTCAAGTTAAAAGAAAGGGGTAGTAAATGGTGACATTGTAGCATAAGAAACCATTAAAAAAACTCATTGGTTAGGTTAAATATAGTGACAAATATGGAATAATGTATTACCATAATGGTCATAGGTAAATAACTTATAATTTCAGTGTAAAAATTTAAAAACAAAAATGTTAAAATAACAATAACTAAATTATGTTTATGAGTATACAATATAAATAGATGTAAATTGTGACATCAATAGTATGTAATGGAGCAAGGAGAAGTGAATGTGTAGTTTTTTTTTTTTA
>NW_006955124.1:0-771 GCF_000164805.1 Carlito syrichta
CAGGGACCCAGCTGGCACAGGGAGCAATGCTCTCACCATGTGAGGGTGTCCTTTCACTGCCTACGTCTTCTCTGCTAGCCTTTGCCCACTCCTCCAAGTCTTTCAATCCAGTTCAAATTTAGTTACACTTATTTGATCCTCTCTGTTCTCAGACTCTAGTTTGAACCCCCTACTTGAATGTCCATTTTCAGCTCTTGCTAAATTCGGTAAGCCTACTAAACCCACTCCTGGTAGCCTAGGCCTCATACTTTTTTTTTTTTGAGTTGGAGTCTCACTCTGTCACCCAGACTGGAGTGCAGTGGTCACTCTCGGCCACTGCAGCCTTGACCTGCTGGGCTCCAGTGATCCTTCCACCTCAGACTTCCAGGTAGCCAGAATTACAAGCATGTACTACCACGCCCGGCTGATTTTTTTTTTATTTATTTATTGTAGAGATGAGGTCTCGCCAATTTGCCTAGGAGGGTCTCAAATGCACGGGCTCAGGCAATCCACTCACCTCAGCCTCCCAAAGGCACGGGATTACAGGCTGAGCCACCGAGCTCGGCTAGGCCTTATACTTTAAAAATATTTTTGAAACTTAAAAACATTTAACTTTCAACTTTGCCCAGTCCTCTGACCTTTCTATTTCTCGTGATGACTTCCTGCTCCAATTGCTATCCCCAAGGCTGTCACCTTTAGTGGATTAGTCCTGGACACCGTTTGTTGGAGGGATCAGATACCTCACTCTATCAGCCCCTAGGAATGTTCTGAATACTCCTGCTTAGTACTTCA
>NW_006955125.1:0-886 GCF_000164805.1 Carlito syrichta
TACTTTATAGGCTAAAACCTGTATTCCAGTTCTGGGGAGATGAGGCAGAAGGATCATTGAGCCAAGCACACCAAGGGCTGTGGTGGCCATGAGCATGCCCCTACACTCCAGCCTGGGCAACAGAATGAGGGCAACAGAATGAGACTGGCTGAAGAAAAAAAAATTAAAGAATTCAGATTCAATTTTTTGATATAAACTGCAAACCTTCCTTTCTTTCTTTCTTTCTTTCTTTCTTTCTTTCTTTCTTTCTTTTCTGAGTCATGTTCCCACTCTGTTGCCCATGCTGCAATGCAGTACCATGCTCAAGACCACTGCAGTCTGGACCTAGTTGACTCAGGTGATCCTTCCGCCTCACACACCAAGGAGCTGCAACTGCAGGCATGTGCCACTTTGCCTGGCTAATACTTTGATTTTCATTGTAGATGTGAGGTTGCACCAAATTGCCCAAACTGGTCTCAAACACCTGAACTCAGGCAATCCTCTCACCCTGTCCTCCCAATGTGCCAGGGTGACAGGCATGAGCCAGATGCCTGGTCCTTTTTCTTTTAATTCTTTTGAAAATGTCTTCTTTAGCTGGGTGAGGTGGCTCATGCCTGTCATCACAGCACTTTAGGGAGAATATTGCCTGAGCCCAGGGCTTTGAGACCAGCCTCGACAACAAGTCAAGATCGCTGCTCTACAATAAATAAAACAACTAACTGGGAATGGTGGTGCATGACTGTATTTCCAGCTACTTTGTAGGCTAAGCCTATAATTTTAGCTACTGGGAAGACTGAGGCTGAAGGATCATCTGAGCTTAGCAGACCAAGGCTGCAGTGGCCATGAGCATGCCACTGCCCTTTAGTCTGGGCATCAGAGTGTGACAGGCTAAAAAAAACAACATTAA
>NW_006955126.1:0-4025 GCF_000164805.1 Carlito syrichta
TTTTATTACATTAACTGTGATCAGTCAATGTAATTTTGATTTTGATTGTTTCTTAGAGTACAGTATGAAGATCTCCAGTCTCAGATTTTCTAAGGATGTGACTCAGGATTTTGTAATTTTCTAAAGAACCATTTTCCCAAGAAATTTATGCTAACAAAGGGCCCAGGCTCCCAGGACGGTTACTAAAGATGGACAGTAGGGGGCAGAGGTGCCCACACTTCTTTGATATTAGTAGCTCCTTTGTGTTGTTTTTCCCCCTAGAGAGGAGGAAACCTTCTGACTTCAGTCGCCTACTCCATTTAAAACCTTAAATAAAGATTTCTTGCTTGTCCTTTTGCTTTTCTGTCTCCGGACAAGTAGTTGTTATCATTGTAAATGTAATACAAATTCATTGAACGAAATTAGGAAAACAATAAAGATATAACAACAGGCACAAAACCAGAAATGAATCACTCAAATTCCCATCATCAAGGAATAAATATTCTGATAATATTTTGTTCTTGCTTATATATATATATATATATATATATATATATATATATTTGTATGTTTTTGCACATATATGAAACTTATAAAATGTATAGAAAATATACAATAGTATAAACAAAGTTATATTGCATATGTCATATTTATATCCTATGTCATACCCATCATATCATATATATCCAGTTTTGTTTTGGTTTTTTTTGAGTTGGAGTCTCACTCTGTCGCCCAGACTGGAGTGCAGTGGCCGCTTCCGGCCACCGCAGTCTCGACCTGCTGGGCTCCAGTGATCCTTCCACCTCAGCCTTCCAAGTAGCTGAAACTACAGGCACGCGCTACCATGCCCAGCTAATTTTTGATTTATTGTAGAGATGAGGTCTCGCCAAGTTGCCCAGGTGGGTCTCGAACCCGTGGGCTCAGGTAATCCACTCTCCTCAGCCTCCCAAAGGCGCGGGATTACAGGCTGAGCCACCAAGCCCGGCTCCAGTTTTTTTTTTAATGATAATCACTTTGAAATATTCAAGTATAAGTTTTGTTTCTCTCGTCACTTAAATTATATGTTTTATGAGTCTTGGTAGTGAACAGATAAAGTTCATTACAAAATGCACCAGGTTTAAGCAATTTTCCAGAGGGATTAAGATTTGTAGTGACCATAGGCTATGTGAAAGAAAAAGAAAGAGGTGTGCCTCATTTTCTTCAGCACAACTTGGGTCACAGAGACCTAGAGTAAGCAAGTTCATTACAGACTCATATTGTTTCATGCCCTGGCACCACGAGGTTGTTTTGTTGCAAAGAGCCTTAACCAATTCAAAGGTGTCAAAGCACATTTTCAAATCTCAGCATATCTCCATCACATTGTCCATCAACTCTCACCTTATATGTGCTTAAGTGGCACCTATTTTGTGCCTAAAAGAATTCCCTCTTGAGATTTTCTAGCTTTCTTTAGACCTATTTTCTGCAGTATTTTTAAAGAATATTTTTCAATCATTTCTCCTCTCTATTATAAAACTTGGAAAGCTCTGCTTTCAGACTGGCAAGAACATTAAATCAGTTAAGCTTACTCTTGCTCTTAATAAATATTTGGGGAGTGACTATGTCCCCCAAAAGCTCATGTGTTGGCAATTTAATCCCTCTCCCTCACAAATAATGAGTAGGTTCATGTCACTATCATAAGAGTGCTTTGTTGTCCTCTCACCTTGTGATATCCTCTGCTGTGTTAGAAAGCAGCAACAAGACCCTCCCCAGATACCAACACCATGGACTTCCCTGTCTCCAGAATGAAGAGTTAAATGCACTTCTTTTCTTTATAAATTACCCAGTTTGTGGTCTTCTGGTACAGCAACCCAAAAGGCACTAGCCCAAGAAGTTTCTACTCCAATCTAATCATAGGAAATCCGTAGACAAGACAGAAGCCTAGCTGACTTCCTAGCCACTGCTTGAAATGTTACTCTTGGAAAACAGTGGCTGCAGAGGGACTTTTTGCTCCATAACTTTTATGTACCTAAGAAAAACTGTGTTTTGAGTGCACCTGAGTCAAGTATAAAAACCCTAGAGAATGTTTAGTCGTGTAGGGGACAGGATTATCATCAATTCCTGTGGGACTACCCAAAGTAAGAGTCATGGGGATTTGTCCTTTTGGAGACCATTAATGACATAAAATGCCTTCCTGGCATTATTGGGCCAATTGATTTAATACAGATCAACTTATTCAGTTAACATCAGATTTGCGCTAAGGATTTTGTTAGATCCTCCTTGCATGTTTTAAAAAGAGTGCCCTTTTTCAGTGTTGCTGGGAAATTGGATATCTGCTTGTAAAGAGTAACTCACTAGCTCATACCACATAAAAAGTAAATTTACTAATGTGAAGCTAAATGCAAAAAGCAAAACTTTAATATTGTAGAAGAAAATAAAGTAAAATCTCTTTATATCTGTAAGAAAGAAAGAATTAGTTAAACCAAACCATAAAGGAAAGGCACAAGCCAGAAGGGCAATAAATATACAAGCAGACAGAGCATTTAATATATGAAACATTTGACCAAATGCTCCATAGTAGAGGCAACAAACAAGACTTTGATGAGAATAGGTTGACAGTGCATATACTATATAAAAAAAAATCAGTTGCCAAACTATTAAACACTTTAATAAATTAAGAAGGAAGTCTCAAAAAAGAAAGAAGAAAAATAAACAAGTCACAGAAGAAAAATTTGTAATGGTCAATAAACAGATGTTGTAATGTTGAAAGTAGAAAAATGGTAATAAACTAAATGTCCATCAGCAGGACAGGTGAATATATTGCTAGCTGGTCATAAACTGGAATATACTAGTCCCTGGATTTTTGTATGTCTGAAACTGTCTACTAAAATTGTCTTGTTTTCTCCTTCCAACAATTTAAACAAATAAACAAAGCCACTAAAAGGATGTGGTGCTATATGTGTGAATTAAAATTTCCATGTCAATGGAAAGAACTGAAGGTACCTAATCCCTCTCGCTCATGAATGAATGACTCCATTCATGTCATTGATGGGAATGGTTTGTTGTCCTCTCCACATGATACCTAGGTGAATTTAGTGTAGATATTTTTACGTTTTGTCAAAATAATATTTTTTAAAACTGAACTAAGTAAACTAAATTTCTGTAAGAGAATATGGCTGCTTTTGCCACATAACCTATTGCACCTGAAGTTTTGGGCATCTCTGTGAAGACAAAGAGCAAGCTCAATGGAAATAAAGTTGCTTAATAACTGCAGATTTGTGTTTGAGTAAAAGATCACCTCAGAGAACAGTGGAGAGTAAATTGAGTACTCAGAGCTAAAGAGAGATAATTCCTGAAACAAAAAATATAAGGCAGAATAAAGGAGCCAGATGAAATTCATGCTCCAGTTTGAGAGTTTAGCGAGGTGGTCAAGTTTAAGGGCTATGAGGTACTGCAATAGAAGGAAGAAGGTTAAGTTGTCAGATTGCAGAGGGCAGAATCAAAGAAGAAAATAGCCACCCACTGACACTATTTTCTCAAAATATGGATCTGATCTCATTCTTATTTAGTGACTTGAGATTGATGATTCAGTGCTATGGGAAGCCTAGAACAGCATAGTCCCACCCAACAGTGACAAGAGATGGAATATGGTAATCTTTTAATTATTAGTTATGAAACAAATTGGTTGCAAAAATGGGGAGTTATTTATGATGCCATTGTGTCTGTGTACTATGGCCCCAGGCAGCCTCACAAAGCTTCTGGTGGTGCTGGTGAGATGGATTTTCTATAGTCTGTTTCTTTATTTGTTCATATAACATTGACTGTATGGGGAAAAAAATTATTTGGTGCCATTTAGAAGTAGGTTTTGTTTTATTTTATAAGCTTTAAGATTATGGACAAATAATGTAAAAGTTGTATATCTTGTCAGCCTATTGACCTGTGAGATACTACCCTAATACTTTACAGGTTTCCAAATAAAATCTATTAAACCGGTTTGAAAACTTATATGCATGTTTTAAACAAGGTTAGTGGCCAATTGTTTCTCTACTTTCATTTTCCTTATTTACTTT
>NW_006955127.1:0-757 GCF_000164805.1 Carlito syrichta
GCTCAGCCAGTAATAGCTTATGATAGCCAAGCAAAACATATGCTAGGTGAGTGTTGGGAGCCGGCCACAGAGGCCCACTGAGCATTAGGGATCAGGAAGGGCCGTTGACCCCAAGACCACTAGGATGCGTTTGGGAGCTATTGACCCCATATCCTCCCCCTTTCTACTCAGCACTAACCAGATTAAACTCCTGTGAGCTCAAAACATAGAAACTCTGAGATCGGGATGAACACAAGCTAACTTTAGAAGCTCATTGCTCCCATTCTTCCACAAACTGTAGTTTTGGCTTTCACACAACTTATAATTTAAACTCGTGTCACATCTAAGAGCCTTAGTATTGGTCACAGGCTTCTGGGTCATGATTTTAGGATTTATTGAAGGTGTAAATTGTAGAATATAGTTTTAGAAGACAGCCATTTTGTTGAAAGAATGCAGTTGGGTTACTTGCAGGTAACCCACTGTGAACTTTGGACTGGGCCACATTCCAAACATTCTGGGATGGGCCACTTTTGTTTGTAAAGTAAATACTTAAGCTTCTATAGAATTGTTTAACTTGGCATAAATCAATCAGCTTACGATGAAAAAGGTTTATAGAATATATCAGTCACGGATTACGCTATCCTTTGTTATGGGATTTTAAGATTATCATATGAAAAGGGTTTAAAGGCATCATTGATTAAGTTTTCATGGATTAACGTTTCTGGTGGGTGGGAACACCCTCCCACATCTGACTGTGTATAAAGACCCATTGTAATTC
>NW_006955128.1:0-806 GCF_000164805.1 Carlito syrichta
GATTTCACAACTCCTATTCAGAATTCTCTGGGTACAGATCACCATATAACAGATCACCATATAAAGCATGCAACAGAAACATATGGGCCAGCAACTAATTGTGAGTTCAAAAAACCTCAGCAGATAAGAAATATTGTCTCGGCGGGGCAAGATGGCGACCTGGCAACCCGGTGTCTGAAGCCCTCTGCAAGGGAGATCTGCAGTGGGTCTCTGACTCTCGCCCCCGGGAGGCTGGGGACCCCAGCATCGCAGCCTACTCCTCAAACAGAGCTCGGCCATCGCTATCACTGGAACATCGCAAAGACTGGACATTTTTACTGCATCGTCCTCTCCCGCTGCTGCCGCAGCCCCTCCCCCCACCAGCGCTCCTGCCGCCGCCGCCGCCGCCGCCGTCGCCGCCGCCGCGCCCGCCGCGGCCTCTGGCACGGGTAGCTCATCACAACCCGGCCGGAGGAGATCCACATCAAACCGCTTCAGGGAAGATCTGCTGGGATCGCTGCCACCGCTCCTGCGACGGAGACTGTCCTGCCCACCCGGCGCGGGGATCCTGTTGCCTGCTCGGAGGCAGGCAGCCATCTTGTTCCTGTCCGGCCCCACCCTCTCTGGGGCGAGCAGATGAGATAGCACCACCTGCTGGCGATTCAAGGTAACAACACCGAAACGGGAGAGACAAGCTTCATAAAGACATAGACTAAACTTCTGAAGCGAGGTTATTCTGAACTGTCCTTCACAGCAGATCAGGGGAACTGACCCTAACTGCAAACTAATTTACCAGCTTGAAAAAAAAAAAAAAAAACGAGAAATCA
>NW_006955129.1:0-701 GCF_000164805.1 Carlito syrichta
AAACTAGTGAAGAGCCCCTGTACTTGAGGAAGAGTCCTGAACTTAATTATTAGGTTGAACCTGAGGGACAGCCCTGCACCTGCGGGACAGCCCCCACACCTGAGAGAGACTCCAGCACCTGATGAAGAGACCCTGCAGCCAGAGAAGAGCCCTGCACCTGAAAAAGTACCCCTGCACATGAAGGACAGACCGACCACGTGAGGGAACCACCCTGATTCTGAGGCAGAGCACTCGCCTTATGAAGAGTGCCTACACCTGAGGCAGAGCCTCTGCAGTTGAGGAAGATCCCAGTACCTGATGAAGAGCACCTGCCCCTATAGGAAAGTTACTGCACTTCATTTAGAGCCATTGCTCATGAGGGAGACCCAGTTCTTGAGTCTTACTAATTTTTAAAAATTAGTAAGGCCTGGTGGCACATGCCTATAATTCCAGCTACTCAGGAGGCTAAGGCAGGGAAATCACTTGAGCCTGGACATTTGGGGCTGCAGTGAGCTGTGATCCAGGTATTATTTTTATACCTTCATAAAGTTGAAACATTTAAGTTGAGCCCTCCCACCAAGTCAGGGATTGTCTGTAAATTCATTTCTACTAACCAACGTCCTCACTTGAAGACACAAATCAGAGACAAGTGTTCAATCAGTACATCTCTGACTTACAAAGCCATCTTTAGAAAAGCCAGTCAGCAACACCAGTAAGAAAGG
>NW_006955130.1:0-6750 GCF_000164805.1 Carlito syrichta
TATCTGCACTCTAGGAGGACAATCTGAAAAAAAATGTGATCCATTTATTATAAAAGGATGATGCAATACATCAAATAAATTGCATAAATATGAACAGATCATTTGTCAGTGAAAAAATTGAAATAAAAAACTGCAGAGATGATGACTAAATTATGAATTATTCATTATATTCCTTATGATAAGCATATTAAATAAATATATGATGGTTTTGTTTGCAGAACTGACCATGGCCCTGTGGTGTCCACATGCCCACTGAGGAATTTCCAGACTATTGGTTTTCATCTCACCAACTTGGCCAGCCAATCTTGAAAATGTAAAAAAAATTGACAGGTCTGACCTAACTGAAGTCTAGACACATGGCTATTTGTAGGACAACTTCCTGTCCATACTGTGGTGAGGTTGTGGGCTACACTGGGAGAAGGGAATGTTTTCAATCTGGACAGAAGCTCTGAGAATGAGAGATCTCCATGGGGTCTAAGGTGCTGAGGGGTATGAGTCTGCCTAGGTGAGGAAATGGAGATGCTTCAAGGGGTGAAAATCAGGAGTTGAGTCTTGGGAGTGCGTGAGAATCCTCCCCACCTTGCAGTGGGGCAAGCTCCAGGAGAAAGAAGTGGAAATCATGGATGCCCTGAGGGAGCATTTCTGAACTGGCGAATAATCCAATTGGGAACACTGTAGAAATGGCCTCTTTGAGGACTGAGGAAAAAAAAAATAACTAGAGTCTAGAACCGGTCCACTGGGGAGGAAACTTTGAAGAGGCCCATTTCATTTTTTATTTTTTATAATGAATATTTTTTATTATGATATTGTGGGGTACAGTTAAGAGTTAGGTATACAAATATGCTTTGTTCAGGCACCTTTGTTGATAAGAGGTGTATCCCCGTCCCCTGACAGATGATTACTACCATTAATCCTATCTCCCTTCTCCCCCCCCATAGTTTCCCACCACTGTCAGTCATTTTCTTATGGTATTACGTTGGATGATCAAGGTCGACTATATGAGTGAGAACATGTGATACTCAGATCTTTGATCTGTAAGAGGTCACTCAATATTATAGACTCTAGTTCCATCCAGGTTGCTGCAAAATTCATGATTTTGTTCTTTTTTATGACTGCATAGTATTCCATCATGTATATGTACCACATTTTTTAATCCAGTCCTCTTTTGATGGACAGCATGGTTGGTTCCAGGTTCTTGCTATTGTGAACAATGCTGCAATAAACATTCGTGTGCAGGTATCTTTTTTATAGAGTGATTTGAGTTCTTCAGGGTATATTCCCAGTAGGGGGATTGCAGGGTCATATGGAAGGTTGATATTTAGAGCTTTTAGGAATCGCCACACTGCTTTCCACAGAGGTTGCACCAGTTTGCACTCCCACCAACAGTGTAGAAGTGTTCCCTTTTCGCCACGCCCTCTCCAGCAACTGTTATTTTTTGTTATTGATAATTGCATTCACAATAGCCACAAAAAAAATGAAATACCTTGGCATCTTCCTAACCAGAGATGTGAAAGACCTTTACAATGAAAACTATAAAACTCTGCTCAAAGAAATCAAAGATGACACAAACAAGTGGAAAAATATCCCATGCTCATGGGTTGGAAGAATCAACATTGTGAAGACGTTCATCTTACCTAAGGCAATCTACAGACTCAATGAAATACCCATCAAATTACCAGCAACATTCTTCTCAGACCTAGAAAAAACAACACAGGAATTCATATGGAAGCATAAATGACCAAGAATAGCCAGAACAATCCTCAGCAAAAAAAACGAAGCAGGCAGTATCACATTACCAGACTTCAAACTTTACTATAAAGCTACAATCATTAAAACAGCTTGGTGCTGGTATAGGAACAGGCATATAGATCAGTGGCATAGAATTGAGATTCCAGAAAAGAAACCTCAATTCCTCAACCAACTCATCTTTGACAAAGCCTCCACCCCCTACTGCTGGGGAGAAGAGGCCCATTTTAATTGGAACAGAGGAAAAGGGAAGCTCTGCAGCCTCAAAGGAATCCCTGGCATGTGAAAGCAGCATTGGAGAGGCCCAGCACATTCCCAAGACTTCTGGGCCCTACAGACCCCTCCACACCACCCATGTTCTCCATTCTTCTGGGTTTGAAGAATTCAGAGCCTCATTCCTTACCTCACATTTCTTGATTGTTCAGCGCTCTGCATTCTCCAAATCTTCCAAGTCCTCATTCCTTTCTCCTGCAACCTCTGGGATTCATCAGGGCTGTAGGCACTCCACAGAGTTACAAGGACCTGGGGAGAATGGGGCTTTTTTCTCTACTTGCCTTTCCTTTCCTTCTTCTTCACTGTTGTTTTGTTTTGTTTTTTGCCTGACTCTCTGATGTCCAAGTTCTTTAGGGCCTCGATGTGTGCCATCTCCACCATTCTTGAGGCTGCACACTCTCCACTTCTCCCAAGCAGTCTAAGTCCATGATCCCATCTTCCTTCCAGAGCATAGGCTACTATTCAGTCGCTGCTCAGGACTGTTAGCTTTCTGACTACCACATTTACTTGGGTCTTGCTAACTGGAAAGTTCAGTTGGAGGTTGTCTTATAGAACAGAGGTGAAGACTTGGTACTTTCACAATGCTCCTCACCCTGGCACCAGGAGCTGCAACTGCCACCCAGATCCCTATTTCAGAGTATGTTGCCCAAAACTATTCCAGATGTACGCTGGACTATGATAAACACTGGCCCTCCCTCTGTAAGCTGCTGTGCCAGGTCTCTAGTCAGTACCCCATGCCCGCCCTGCCTTCTCACACTTACACCAGTCTGGCATGCAGAAATCCTTCTCTGTTCAAACTTTCTTCCTCTCTTGACAGGCTTCCCGTCTTCGGCTCCACATGTGTCTTGGCAGTAAATATCAGTATACCTACTTCTTCCTTCTCATTCTAATAATTCCCGCCCTCTGAGGCTTTTAACTTTACGGTAAACTTTGTCTTCTGTGCTGTGACCTGTGTTGGTCCCTTCATCCAGTACTCCCTGACATAACTCTCAGGACCCTGAGACCCAGGGAATTTGTGTCTAGGCTTCAATCAGTCTCATTCTCTAACTCACTATGCAGATATATGCATACACACACACACACACACACACACACACACACACACACACACACACACAAACATCTGCTATATCTATGTCACCCTGGATTTAGCTAAAACCCCCAGGGTTTGGATTCCTAGGCTCTGAATGTGCATACAGAGTCCTTCCCTGAATCCACATCCTTCTGAAGTGGGCCTGGAGCTCCTCCCTTCCTACCATTCACTCATTTTCTCACAGACTATGCTTTGGAGCCCTTTCCATCTCTCATCTCCCTATTGCCCAGAATCCCACCTTTTCCTTGTCTTCACTAGCCACCTTGAATTCTTCACATGCCAAGATTCTGCAGTGTTTCTCTCGAAGGATTTACACAAGGCATTGGATCTTGCTGGTACACTGATGAGATCCCTTTCCCCAAGCTACTTATTCCCACCTAGATTTCTGCATCTCCAGAGATTTGCCATCAGCTAAAGAGCAGTCACCTGACTTTTTACTCCTTTCCTGAGTACAGGTGGCAGCCAGGAACCCACTGGCACAGAAATCTAAAAGGTGACCCAAGTGAGGACCTAGAGCTGTGGTGTGTGCTCCAGAGGCTCCCTGGGATCAGAAAGAAGATGATCTCTACTAGGTTCCCTGAGCCACCCTGCCTAAGTTTTTCCTTGTACTCCCTCAAGACACCTCGTCAACCTTTTACTGAGGAATATGATCCACAGATAGTACCAGCAAGGATGCTAGGAATCCCACAGTAAATGTCACATCTGGGTTTGAACAAGTCCTGCATCACAGCAGTAAGCACCTCACCTCAGATGGTAGTTGAAGGGCTGGCATATTCCTGGGCACATGTCAGATATGAGAGGGCTGATGTTTCAGTTGCAGTGACTATAATAAGGACTTCTGGCAAGATGGCAATGGGGTAGCATGGTCTGTGAGACCCTCTGTGAAAGAGAACACTCATAAAGACCCTAGCTCTCTCCCACAGGCTGCAGCTCCCATCTTCAGTGGCCTGCTCTTCAGAGATCTCAGCCGCCGCCACCACCACTGCTCAAACATTATAGCAGTCTGGGCCACTGCGGTGGCCATGGATGCTGCTGCTATGGTCATTGCCCGCCCATGCCTGAGACAACACACAACTTCAGACCGTGAGGCCCCGCAAGCAGGATCTACTGAGATCAGTGCTGCCATGGCTACTACTGCCACTGACACTGCTGCTCCACACCCTTCGCCCAGAGCCAGGCTTGTGGAGCTCCCCCCACCCCTTGTATGGGGAGGTGGCTGCTGTTGCTGTGGATACTATCGCCGGCTCCCTCCCTTCCTGGCCAACCTCCAAGCTGCAGGCTTTAGCAGCTGCAGATAAAGGTCTACTAGAGCAGTGAGATAGCACCACCTCTGGGGGATTCAAAGTAACAACATCAAAACAGGAATTACAGATGCTCTTACCCCTTCATAAATAGACAAGGCCAGATCTCAGTAATAGACTGGGCAGGGAGCCCATATCTGAACTGTTCTTCACAGCAGGCCAGGGGCAACTGACCCTGTGAACAATTCTACCAGCCTGCAAAGACAGCTAGAAATCAGAGCTGAAAGGACATCTGGACTTAAAGAGAAAGTCTCAGAGTGTGCTTGGTTGGTTCTGTTAATTAGCTGACTTTAATCCATTCCTTTTCATTTATTTTTTATTTCTTTGTAAACCCTCTCTTTGTATAGAGGAATAGTACAGCAATACGGAGGTTGGTTAGCTTTTATGTTAGCATCATTGCATGTTTTAATTTTTTATATGGTTGTTGGTTAGTTTTTAGTCGTGATTAGTGTTTTTTTGTTTTGTTTTGTTTCAGTGTTTGTGTCTCATTTCACTTGCTAGTGGACACCAGGATCTGCAGAGAAATTTTGAATCACATCTCCCCCCTTAATTAAATTTCAAAACTGCAAAAAGGACTGCCCTCAACCTACAGTTGAACTCCAGAACTGAACAAAGCAAGAGGAATTACATTAGGAAGAATAGGAGAGGTTGCTTTTACTTCTGGTTAGCAACCTCTCCACCCCTGAATAGCAGAATTAAAGAATATGGGGAAGTGGAGGGAAGGGAAAAGTAGGGAGAAAAAATCTGCACAAATGAATAAAAACCAAAAGAAGAATACAGGGCTCACACAGACCCCTGGGAGGTCAGACACTGAGAAAACAGACTTCAGACACAAACAATGAAGAGTCTCCAGAGTGAGTGGTCACATGCAGCAAAACCAGACATCAAGACATTAATAGAGAGATTTACAAAAATTGAAGAGAGACAAGAAGAAAACAGGAAGGAGCTGATGTCAGAAATATCAGCAGTAAAGAATACTGTGATGGAAATAAATAACAAACTAATAAGCAAGGAAAGCAGAATTAGCCAAGTAGAAGAAAGAATCTCATAGCTTGACGATCAAAATACAGAACTAACCCAAATTGTCAAAATATAGAAAAGAAGTTTAAAAAGACAGAACAAACTTTCAAGAGATAAATGATTACTTCGAGAGATCCAATCTAAGAGTAATTGGCCTTCCTGAGGCAGAGAGAGAGAGTCAGAAGCCACACTGGAACAAATATTTCATGAAATTATTCAAGAAAACTTCCCTGACTCATCAGTGATTCAGAGAACCCACACAAGAGATTCAGAGAACCCCTGCAAGACAACAAATGAGAAGACCAACTCCCACACACATAATTCACCTAAACAAAGTAGCTATAAAAGATAAAATCCAAAAGGCAGCAAAAGAAAAAGTCAGACACCTACCAGGGAAGACCAATTAGAATAGCAGCGGATTTATCCACAGAAACCCTCCAGGCTAGGAGAGCTTGGAGAACTTGGAGCTCTATCTTCAAAGTTCCGAAAAATAAACAATTTCAACCAAGAATAACCTACCCAGCCAAGCTAAGCTTCATCAGTGATGGAGAATTGAAATCTTGCCCAGTAATCCAATCCCTAAGAACCTACGATGCCACCAAACCAACTCTACAAGAAACACTTAAGAAAGTACTGAACACAGAAAGTACTGAACACAGAAGAAAAGGAAAAAAGAACAACATTGCTCTTCACAAGAGTACAGGCAAAAGATTAAAAATACACATGAACTGACTCCAAACCAAAAGAAAGACAACAAAGAAACAGGAACAACAACTCTGTAAGAGCCTTATGACAGGGATCAACTCTCGTATTTCAATAATTAGCCTAAATGTGAATGGACTAAATGCACCACTGAAAAGACATAGAATGGCAAAATGGATAAATTATCACCAGACATCAATTCATTACCTTCAAGAGACTCACCTCACTAGAAAGGACACTCACAGACTCAAAGTAAGAGGATGGGAAACAAACTTTCAGGCGAACGAAACACAAAAGAAAGGAGGAGTCGTGATCTTAATTTCATACAAAATATCCTTTAAGCTATCAAAAATTTAAAAAGATGCAGAAGGCTACTACATAATGATAAAAGGTTCAATCCATCAACAAGAAATATTCATCTTAAACATATATGCACCCAACATAGGAGCGCCAACTTTCATAAAGCAGCTTCTACATAAACTCAAAAAAGATATCAGCTCTGACACTATTACAGCTGGGGACTTCAGTACCCCACTCACAACCCTAGATAGATCATCAGGACAATAAATCAGCACAAGATCCAGAACCTCAATGTGACTCTTGACCAAATGGACT
>NW_006955131.1:0-2572 GCF_000164805.1 Carlito syrichta
TCGAACTACAGGCTTTAACCTACAAAGTAGCTGGAAATACAGGCATTTACCACAATGCCCAGATAGTTGTTTTACTTATTGTAGAGCAGAAGTCTTGCCTAGTTGCCCAGGCTGGTCTCAAAACTCTGGGCTCAGGCAATCCTCTCCCCTCTGCCTGCCAAAGTGCCAAGTTGACCTGTGTGAGCCACCTCACCTAGCTAAAATGAACATTAAAAAAAAAGAGCGGGCATGGTGGCTCCCACCTGTCATCCCAGCACTTTGGGAAGCCAAGGTGAGAGGATTGCCTGAGTCCAGGTGTTCCTGACTAATTTAGGCAATTTGGTGAGACCTCATCTCTACAATAAAAATCAAAATATTAGCCAGGCATGCTGGTGCTTGCATGTAGTTCCAGCTCCTTGGAGGCTGAGGCAGAAGGAGCACCTGAGCCCAATAGGTCACGGCTGTGGTGGTCTTGAGAGTGCCCCTGCATTCCAGCCTCAGCAACACAGTGATTATCTGACTCATAAAAAGAAATAAAGAAAGATTTGACTTGAATTTACATCAAACAATTGAATCCTAATTCTTTATGTTATTTATTTATTTATTCAGCAAGTCTCACTCATTTGCTGGAGAACAATAGAGGCTGGAGAGCAAAGGCATGCTCATGGCCAACACAGCCTCGGTTGGTTTTGCCCAGGCAGTCCTTCTGACTCCCAGTAGCTGGATCTACAGACTTTAACCTACAAATAGCTGGAAATACAGGCATGCACCACTATGCTTGGCTAGTTGTTTCATTTATGGTAGAGCAGAGGTCTTGCCTAGTTGCCCAGGTCTCAAAGCCTGGGTTCTGGTAATCCTCAAGCCGCTGCCTGCTAAAATGCTGGGATGGCATGCATGAGCCAACTGGCCCAACTAAAACGGACATTTTAAAAATAATTTTTAAAAAGCTGGACATGGTCGCTCATGACTCTCATCCTAGCGCTTTGGGAGGCCCAGGTGAGAGGACTGCCTGAATCCAGGTGTTCGAGACCAGTCTGGGCAATTTGGTGAGACCTCGTCTCTACAATAAAAATCAAAATATTAGCTGGGCACTGTGTCACACATGTGTAGTTCCAGCTACTTGGAGGGTGAGGTGGAAGGATCACCTGAACCCAATAGGTCAAGCTGCGGTGGCTTGAGCATACCACTACGTTTCAGCCTGAGCAACACAGTGATAACCCAAGTTACAAAAATAAAGAAAGAAAGATTTGGCAGGAATTTACATCAAAACATTGAATACTAATTCTTTTTTTTTTTTAGTTTGCTTTATTATTTGCACAGTACTTGATTGCTAATACAATAGTATTTGAAATGAAGAAATCGAATGAAACCATCTCATTCTTATGGGGGGGTTAATATATATTTTGTTCTACATTCCAGAACTAGTTTTCAACACTAGAAATATATTCCATAGTCTACCATTAGCATTTCCAAATTTTTAAGTAATTTAAGTCCAGTTTTCAGGAAATCCATGAGCAGATGTATTCCTGCAGGTGATACTTAAAGGAGCAGTCTAACTAGGACCCTAAGGATAATTACAGACAAAATGTGCAAAAATGTGGCAGATAGACAAGCTGAGTGCCAACCAGAGGACTAAGTTAGTAGCATTCACTGTTCTTCCAAGTGAGGAAGCAGCAGTGTATTTTAATTCCACTCACATTTCATTTTAGGTCAGTTACTCATGACTGAGCCTTTAAAATAGTTCTCAGAGTTTAAATATATAAACAGTTCCCAGAGTTGACATCAGTGAATTTTGCTAGGCACTATACAGTATAAAGATACTTTTGAAGGATTTTCAGGCAAAGTTTAGCTTAAAATAGAACTATTCTTTCTTCTAAAAATTAGCTGATCTCAAAGGCTCTGATCCAATTTGTAAAGAAAATAGGTATGCTTAGACCTGAGTTTGAATGAGGAAAGTATATAAAAATTAAAAGATATCTCAATTTCCCACTTGCTGGGATTTCAGAAATAAAATATAAGCTTATTTTTTATCAATATTTTTTATTATGATGTTGTGGGGTACAGTTAAGGGTTAGGTATACAATTACGAGATACCACCCAACTCCAGTCAGAATGGCAATTATCAACAACTCAAAAAATAACAGCTACTGGAGATGGTGTGGCAAAAAGGGAACACTTCTACACTGTTGGTGGGAGTGTAAACTAGTGCAACCTCTGTGGAAAGCAGTGTGGCAATTCCTAAAAGCTCTAAATATCAACCTCCCATATGACCCCACAATCCCCCTACTGGGAATATATCCTGAAGAACTCAAATCACTCTATAAAAAAGATAACTACACATGTATGTTTATTGCAGCATTGTTCACAATAGCAAGAACCTGGAAGCAACCATACTGCCCATCAAAAGAGGACTGGAGTATAAAAATGTGATACATATACATGATGGAATACTACGCAGCCATAAAGAAGAACAAAATCATGAATTTCGCAGCAACCTGAATGGAACTAGAGTCTATAATACTGAGTGACCTCTCACAGAAACAAAGATCTGAATATCACATGTTCTTACTCATATAATGGACCTTGAACATCC
>NW_006955132.1:0-778 GCF_000164805.1 Carlito syrichta
CATACCCCTGTACTTTCATTTCCAATAATCGCCAATTTATCCCGATACAGATCAATCTAACTCTCTATTCTCACTATTCATTTCCTTCTACTCTTCTAACTTACTATAAAATCTAAATCTTTACATTTTAACCGCACAGCACATACATTTCTCAAATATGCTTTTTCTTAACTTCATGTTTTCAACATCAGAATCTCTAATTCACATGAGGAATATGCTCTTGTAGAACTCTAGTTCACATTAAAAACACATGAAGCTATTGCAATCATATAAGCATTTCTCAACACCTCTTTGCTCCCAGTTCCTTACTCAGTTTACATAAAAGGCTACGTGATCTTTCTTATCTATCTGTTACCAGATCAGTCTATATCACTTTCATCGTCTCTGCAGAGCTCAAAACTTACTCAGATCCACGCAGTCTTTCATATAAAGCAAAATCCGATTGTGTAAGTGCATACACATCAGTAGCACATGCCATACAGATGACATGATGCATGGAAAATGAATATCTACACACGCACAAAACAATGCTGCAAACGCCCAAACATATCACACTCAGACAACTTCACAAAAAGTGGCAATCTCACTCCCTGCACTCAATACATAAAATTGCTAAAAAAGACAGATAAACACAGACATGTACATACCTCAGACTATGCTCACGAAAGATGACAAACTACGTAATGGTGTAGACACACCCTAAATTTCACCATGTGCACACCAAAATGGCATATCAAACACTCTCTAGCAACCTCAGAAAAAACAACATATTCTCAGA
>NW_006955133.1:0-670 GCF_000164805.1 Carlito syrichta
CCTGCCATAAAAGTCAGCCAGAGCCCTTGTCCTTTTGGTGGTCCAAGGTACGGTTTCCTTTATTCGTTCAGATCTGTAAATTTCTGTTACAAATTTTACCTTAATTTCTTGTCCCTATATTACCTTTTCTAAAGATATGTAACTTTCACAACAGTCTACATAGATCAAAAAATAGATAAATGAAATAAATAAAGCACAAGAGAAAGGAAGGAAAGAAGGAAGGAAGGAAGGAAAAGAAAGATGGATGGATGGATGGATAGATAGATAGATAGATAGATAGATAGATAGATAGATAGATAGATAGATAGATAGATAGATAAAAGGTTACAAAGATATAATGCAACCATGATTTCTCGTCTATGTACCAACCCTTAATTTGAACAATAATCTTTACCAGAGCTGCAGAAGACACACTGGGTTGCTCATCAGATCTTGATTTCCACTTTGAAACTAATCTTCTCAAAAACATATAGTGAGTTGACATGCAAGGCCATGGAACCATGACTCCCTGCATAGACCTCACTGCACCCTGAGGGTGGCATGCAGGGGCTGTTGTTGATTTGTTGTCAAAGTGCAGAAATTGTATCAAGACTCATATGACACCCAGAGGAGCATGAGTAGCACATTTGACTCATAAAACCTAGAAACTGACAATTATTTACATGACTCC
>NW_006955134.1:0-3536 GCF_000164805.1 Carlito syrichta
GGCTTGTCTTTTTTTTTAAGTCAGAGTCTCACTGTCACGCGGGCTGGAGTGCAGCGCACACGCAAGGCCACCATAGCCTCGACCTGCAGGACTCAGGCAATCCTTCCACCTCAGCCTTCCAAGTAGCTAAAACTCCAGATCTGTGGCACCACACCAGGCTAATTTTTTTATTTATTTAGAGACAAGGTCTCGTGAAGTTTCCCAGGATGGTCTTGAAACTCTGGGCTCAGGCAATCCTCTTGCCTCAGCCTCCCAAGGTGCTGGGATTACAAGTGTGAGCCACTGTGCCCAGCAGAATATACATGTTGTCTATGTCCATAGCATCCTGAATGAGCTTGATCTTGTCTGGAATATACAGGCTGAGCATCTCTAATACAAAAATCCGAACTCCAAAATGCTCCAAACTCCAAACCTTTTTGAGCACCAACATGATGCTCAAAGGAAATGCTCATTGAAGCACTTGGATTTCAGAGTTTTAGATTAAGAATGCTCAACCAGCCGGGCTCAGTGGCTCAGCTACTCGGAAGGCTACTCGGAAGGCAGAGGTGGAAGGATCGCCAGAGCCCAGCAGGTCCAGGCTGCGGTGGCCGGGAGCGACCACTGCACTCCAGTCTGGGGGACAGAGTGAGACTCCAACTCAAAAAAAAAAGAATTCTCAACCAGTAAGTATAACTGTAAATCTTCCAAGACCAGGAAAAATGCAAATACTTCTGGTCCCATGCATCTCGGAAAATCAGTATTCAACCTCTAATATCTAGTAAAAAATAAAGGATGAACTACTGATACACAATAATATCTCAAAATTATGCCAAGTGAAAGAAGTCTTACACAAAAGGTATATGCTGTATGTGACTCCATTAATACAAAGTTCTACAACAGGAATATTATTATATTTTGGTGAAGACAGTATGTAATTAGTTACCTTGAGGGTAGAGGTTGAGTGCATAGACTGAGTGGGAAGGAGCATAAGGGACAGAGATTTGTTTCCAAAGGCAAATATATCAGTCAATCAAAGCTTATCAAATAGGATACTTCAGATTTGTGCAATTCATGAAAGGTAAATTTTATCTTAAAAGAAGTCAGCAAATACTGAATTCTAATTGATATATACTCTGCAATATTAAGATGTGTATTACTTTCTGTAACTAACTTTAAAGTTAATTGAAAAATGATGGATTAGATAATTAGATATGTAGACAGATATGCAATGAAACAAGTTTTTATAGTAAAATATTAACTGTAGAATCTATTAGTGATATGGGTTGCTCATATAAAGTTGTCTCACAATCTTTGTTTTGAGCTTTTTCTTCTGAAAATATTAAAGGAAACAAACAATCTAAGTAGTATCCTCAAGGATAAAAAAGAAACTGAGATCATAAGACATGACTAGGGGCAGTAGCTCTTTACATATTTGATTTTGAGTTTTTACAAAGGAGTCTGTTTATTTTTAATATACTTGGCTTATTGAATAAGTATACTACAAGGTAACTAAAAGAAGTTACTGTATAGAAGATCTAAAATTGTCACAAAGCACAGTATCATCTTAGTAAATGTCTGCTTAGTTAATTAGAATAAAAATATCAAAAATACTTTTTTAGAGTACTTTGGTATATGTATTTAATTTTTAAAACTACAATTTCTAAGAATCTGAGATTGAGAAGGAAAGCTGGGGTCTGTGATCAGTATACAATCTTAAAATGGAAGTTCCAGGTCAGGCAGAGTAGCTCATGCCTGTAATCCCAGCATTTTGGAAGGCTGAGGCAGGAGGATTTCTTGAGTCCAGAAGATCAAGACTAGCCTGGGTAACATAGCAAGACCCCACCTCTTAAAAACAAAAATACATTAAAAATTTTTTTTAAGTAACATGAAAATTTCTATATATTTAAAAGATACCCTAATGACCAATATCACCTTCCTAAGAAAGAAGTTTATAAGATTTTGAAAAATTCCTCAAGATATCATAATTTTATGGTATTAAGGATATAATACTACTTATTATATCTACTTACTTGAGGAACATTGCTGTCAACCCACTTGGAATTTAGTAAAATACCATCCCACAAAATCAGGCATCGAGCAAGGGTCTTAAAAATATAACAGAGATAAAATTAACTAGAGCAGGTAAAGTTCATGAATTTTATAACAATGATAATATTAAATAGATTAAGAGGCAGTTCTCAACTAATGACAATTTTGAAAAATATATACAAATGTGGGAGGGTTACATCCTGATGAACCTATCATAAATAAAAAATATCTTAAGTCAAAAATGCATTTAATGCACTCCATCTACCAAACATCACAGCTTAGCTTAGCCTATCTTAATCGTGCTCAGATCATTTGTATTAGCCCACAGTTGGGCAAAACCATCTGTAACACAGAACACTGTAGAGCGTCAGTCATTTAACCTCATGACTGCAGAGCTGGCTAACTGGCAGCTACGGTGCTGCCCAGCAACATGAGAGAGTATCAGACTCATATTGCTAGCCTGAGAAAAGATCAAAAGTCAGAATTTGAATATGTTTTCTATCGAAAGCTTATCACCTTCACACTATGGTGAAGTTGAAAAATACTAAGCCAAACTATCATAAGTTGGGAACCATCTGTAGTACCAACCTAAGCTACTTATTAAAATAAAAATGTTTAAGTTAATAAAGAAAAACTAGACAGGCTCAGTGGCTCAGCCTGTAATCCCGTGCCTTTGGAAGCTGAGTGAATTGCCTCAGCCCACAGGTTTGAGACCCGCCTGAGCAGCAAGACCTCATCTCTACAATAAAACAAAAAATCAGCTGGGCGTGGTAGCGCATGCCTGTAATTCTGGCTACCTGGAAGGCTGAGGCGGAAGGATCGCCTCAGCCCAGCAGGTCGAGGCTGCAGTGGCCGGGAGCGGCCAGTTCACTCCAGTCTGGGCGACAGAGTGAGACTCCAACAGAAAGAAAGAAAGAGAAAGAAAGAAAGAGAAAGAAAGAAAGAAAGAAAGAGAAAGAAAGAAAGAAAGAAAGAAAGAAAGAAAGAAAGAAAGAAAGAAAGAAAGAAAGAAAGAAAGAAAGAAAGAAAAAGAAAGAAAGGAAAACTGAGTGTATCAGCAAAGTATAGAGGGTTGGGAGAACTTTTTAAACATGCTTTGTGAAAGACAAACCACATAAGAAGGCTCTATCTACACTGCAATTTAAAGACTTCCATATGCTAAATTCAAACGTTAGGAGAAAAAAAGAACGGAGGAAAACTTTTAGGCAATTATGTCAAACTGTTGTTTTCATACCTTATAATACTTCAACAGTATTACTGAATGCCTAATAGTAATTCAAAAATGTAAAATAAAACAGTAATAAAGTCTCAGTCACATGATTTTTTTTAGGCAGTTTTGAATAATATTGTGAGGAGGTGAAATGTCATTTCAAGTATACATCAATGTTGTAATCTCTCCTGGGATTCCTAAAGTTACACTTAGGAAATTTCAAACACACTGCCATTAAACATACATGACCATTAAAAGTAAAAGACTCTCTTGTAAGACATTTATGTTTGCAAGCTAA
>NW_006955135.1:0-773 GCF_000164805.1 Carlito syrichta
AGGGTAGTCTCTTATCTAAGTTCTCTGTCCAAAAACAAGTAGGTTCAGCAGAGTAATTAGTGATTTTACTTTCAATACCAGATATCTAGGATATATCATTGAAATGGTAGAAGTTAATTTTTTAAAAAAGACGAAGGAATAAAAAGAAAGCTGAGCTCATCAGACCCCTCCCATGGCAGACTGCTCAAGATGCTTCCCTTTTTACTGTGGCTTCTTGACTGGCATGTTGGAGAGACCCTGGAGATTTAGGGCCTCTGTATTCAGCAGAGTATTTGTCAAACTCTTCTGTGATCTTTGTAAAGAAGGTGAAACTGTGGCTCAGAAGATAGCACAGGATGGATTTATTACTGACTGGACATCCATCCACGAGAGAGTTAGATGAGAAATCAGCATCAGGCTGGAGGCAGCCCTTCAGTGGAAAATGGAAGGACTCCTGTTCAACATGTTGCAGATTTTTTTTAAAAAATCAATGACAGATGAAGATACACAAGATATGTTGGCCAACTTGACAGGAAACATAAAGTCTAAAGGACCACTTCAGAAAATCTTTGATGGCAGAATTATTATCTAAAGATATATCCACATGCTACAACTAAGGACTAATGTTAGCTGGCTGACATTTAATAGTGTTTATTATCAAATTGTCAGCCAGGAAAGTCACAATAAAGAAAAGGCAAAAATATGCTAGAAAAAGACTTGTCTGTGGACCAGGTCACCTAGGGGTGCTTGTTAGCGACAGATGACTGGGACCCTTCCCTCTGATATTGCTTTGG
>NW_006955136.1:0-4158 GCF_000164805.1 Carlito syrichta
ACTTCATACTACATGTCTTGGATAGTTGCCTACTCTCATTTAAGATAATTACAAGGTTTTCTACATTTATTAAATTGTCAGTGTGATTTTAAGAGATCATGGTTTTGATGACAGTAAAGTTTGGAAAGAGGAGATTTTCAAAAAATTAAAAATAGAAATACAATATGATACAGCAATTCCACTCCTGTCTATATGGTCAGAGAAATAAAATCAGTGTGTAAAAGAGATCTCTGCACTCTCATGTTTATTATAGCACTATTCAAAATAGCCAAGATATGGAACCAATGTGTCTATAAACATGAAAGCATAAAGAAAATGTGATACACACACACACACACACACACATACACACATACACACAATGGAATACTAATCCGCTTTAAAAAAAGAAAGAGGAGACATGCTTACTCTGGCCTCTACTCTAGAACACTAAAATTTTACATCCAACAGTATCAATGTTGCACTGGGGACATCAGAGTATCTACCATGTACCTCACATTCATTTGAAAGAGTTGAATTGTAAATTTGGCCACAATCAATTAGAAATAGATTTTGTCTCTTCTGAACAGTTCACTTGATTTCCATCATGGCTAGATTTCAGTTCTAAAGGTTAGCCCTGTTTTGAGTACTGGCCTCAAGAGGAGAAGAGAGAAGATGCAGGAGGCAAGAAAGACAGAAGAGAACCAAGTTCCTTCAATTGTGGGAGATTACTTCTGTTCCACACTGTTTTTAACCTAGAGATTCAGAATTATACAAATTAGAGATCAAAATGAAGAGGCTATCTCCCCAGAGATGAATCAATGATAACAATGGAGTCTTAAATGTAAAAGATTTTAAAGGAGGCTAAAATTTGCATCACCACTCTAGGGTGACCAAAATTGATAAAATTGATTGGAGGTCAAATTGCTAATGAGCATGCTGCGATGGGTGGGCATTATATCTACAAGGAGAGACCAAAACTTGTGTGTTTATTCTTATATGTTAAAACATCAGTCACCTTTGAAATTACTCTGTTTGGCGCAATACAACTATCAAGATGCTTTTTCCACTGCTCAAAAGAGTTTTAGGACTTGTCAATTTGGATGCCTTTTAGTGCTTCTGCTGTTTTTTGTTTTACCTCTTCCACATTGGCAAAATGTTTCCCTTTGAGGACTTTTTTACATTAAGTGAAAAAAAAAGTCTCTCAGGGCAAGATAAGCGGAATAGGGAGAGTGGGGAATGAGGGTTATTAGAATTTTTGTCAAACACTGCTGAACATTCAGCATGGTGTGGGAAGGCATGCCCATAAATCAATCTTACATCAGAAAATAGGTAAACATGTTAAAAGAATCCCCCCTGCCAAAAAAATTCACTGAAGTTGAATGTAGCCTCTCACAACAATGCTAGCTGGTACACTGATATTGATGGGTTCCTAGCAGGGGAAGCTTGTACTATGAGGGGCCTACCCTTCAAAAGATAGAGTATTTTGCATCCCCTCTTGTATGTGGCCTGATGTTATAATTAAATCATTTTGCACAGACATGCATAACTAGCTGACTAAGAATGTGAGACCCAATTTTAGTGGCATAATAGCCTCATGCAAACTGAGTTACTTGGTACATGTCTCAGGCATTTATTACATAAAGAAAGCTAATGACAAATGTAAAGGGATAGGGAGATGGGGCCATGTAAACTCAGAATAAAGCATTGGAAGGCATCTCCATCTGTCATAACATCAGCATAGTGAGCCTTCTGACTAGCAACAAGAACTTTTTTCATTGCCCTTCCTTTTGTCCAAGGCACCTTGCATTATGTGGGCATTTGCCTTTGTTTGGTTGAATGTACTGTCAAATAGAATGGAGTCCAAACTAACAATTAAATATCTTTGGTTCCTAACCCATCTTTTTTTTTCAATGGCTGTATGAGCTTGGAAAATCCCATTGGCTTCTCTTCCCTTAGTTTTCTCCTCTGTACAAAAAGACGTTGGACTTTTCTAGCTCCTGCTTCTCTACTGTGATTGTACCAAGCTCCCATCTGAGTAATCCTGTGGGGCTTCTCCTCTCCTTCTTCTATCATGTGCTTTTGGATGAAGCTGACTCATCCCCAGGGTCTAGGGTGGGGCATGTGGTTACCCCTATGGTCACATGGCCCATCACAGCACAGAGTTCCTCTGGCCACAGTCATACTGCAGCCATTGTCACATAGGCCAAGAGGCACAGCGATGGTTTGGAATGTTGGAAAAATCAATCCTAAGAATAATATGAGATTGGAACTGCTGGGATAAACTTACAAAGCCAACAAGCAGAAGGTTAAGCAAAGAGGAAGAGAGAAATCAGGAATCAACAGTGTTATTTTATCCCCTGAATAAAAACTCACCCAAAACCAAGACAGCCTGTAACCTTTTCCATTATATGAACCAGTTGGTTCCTTTTATGTTTATGCCAATTTCATGGACTTTTGGTCAATGGAAATTAGAAGGGAATCATTACTGCCTGCAGATGTCCTACAGAGCATTTCAAACTGTTTCATTACCCCAGGAAACTTTGGCTGTGACATAGCCCTCATGGGTCACCTCCTCATTCACCTGTTTTTACAAAAACAAGGCATCTATAAAATAAAAGGGAAATTTGTCACAATGTAAGTTTGTCTAATTAAATGAAAGTAAATTATTAATCCCTATTCAAAACTAAAGAAGATAAAAGTCATATTATGTACCTCTCTATAACAGCCTTGATCACCAACAATCTGACAGGTCTTCAAAGGCATCAAAAGCTTTGTTGGCCTAAAGAAAACAGCCCACCACTCATTAGGTGTTTTTGACAGTCCATGCAGTTATTGAAATAAATATTTGTGTGCCACGTTATGTCTCCTTACTGATGCCCTTCTCTGTCAAACACAACTGAGCAAAATTCATCTTTCCAACAAGATAGATGTCAATATTTCCAAACATATGCCCTTAGAGTGCTGGTTTATGAGATGACTCATGTGCAATTTCTTCCTTCAGTCAATTAGTTTTGGGAACCAACTAAAAATCTATCCATTTCTAGAAAGTTTCTGTGAATATTGGGATATCCCCTTCTCTGATTAGTCTTTTTTCAAATTCTTTAGTGCAGCACTTCCAAAATGATTTAGATAATGTCAACTTGTGCCCCAGTCACAACTTCCATAAATATTTGAGATACTCGTGTTCCACAGAGCATACTTGGGGAAACATTATCAGAACCCTGCAAAAAATTGTGCATATCATTAGAAGTCCAAATAAAGGGGCTTCTCTCATTGGACCTATATCTTACCTGCCTTCCGATTCCATTAGTAGGTTGAACCTTACAAAATGATCCTTATCTGATGGTTCTGAACCACATCCCAGCTTGTGCCCTCTGCACAGGATGTATCTTATGTGCCCTCTAGTCCACTCCTCCTTCACCTGCTCTGTGCCTATGAGATTGATGTCTGTGGTCTGCATAGTGGATTCCTTGTGTTCTAGCTTCAGGTTAGATTTGCCCAGTGAGAGCCACGAGGAGAGGGCAGATAGCTCTTTCTCAGCTGTCTCCTTGCTTTTGTTTCCCTGGCTTATACACATGGGCACTCCCAGCATTCCTGTTTTCACATCACTTACTCTAGTGCCAGTTTTCAAGATGTTTCACATCTTGAGCTGGATAATTCTTTATTGTGTGAGTCTGTTAACAGCATTCCTGGCCTTTTCCCACTAGACCCAATGGCATGCTGCTATTACTTGTATATCTGTCTTCTTCAAATCTCATGTTGAAATGTGGTCCTCAGTGCTGGAAATGAGGCATTGTGGGAGGTGACTGGGTCTTGGGGGCAGATCCCTCATGAATGACTTGGTGCTTTCTGTTCTCACAGTAAGGAATGAGTTCTCACTCTCTTACTTCACATGCAAGCTGGGTGTTTAGAAGAACTTGTTACCTCCTCTCTTTTTTTGCTTAAGTTCTCACCATGTAACATGTCTGCCCTTCCTTCACCTTCTGCCACAATTACAGCTTACTGCGGGCTCACCAGCAGCCCAGCTGATGCCAGCACCATGCAGAACCATGAGCTAAAATAATCTTTCCTTATAAATCACTTAACCTCATGTGTTCCTTTATAGCAAAACAGAATAGACTAAAACACATCCCTTCAGTCATGGCAATTCAAAATGTATCTAGACAGCAACAGATG
>NW_006955137.1:0-2235 GCF_000164805.1 Carlito syrichta
GGTTTGAGACCCTCCTAGGCAAATTGGCGAGACCTCATCGCTACAATAAATCAAAAAAAAAAAAATCAGCTGGGCGTGGTAGTACATGCTTGTAATTCTGGCTACTCGGAAGTCTGAGGTGGAAGGATCACTGGAGCCCAGCAGGTCAAGGCTGCAGTGGCCGAGAGTGACCACTGCACTCCAGTCTGGGCGACAGAGTGAGACTCCAACTCAAAAAAAAAAAAAGTATGAGGCCTAGGCTACCAGGAGTGGGTTTAGTAGGCTTACCGAATTTAGCAAGAGCTGAAAATGGACATTCAAGTAGGGGGTTCAAACTAGAGTCTGAGAACAGAGAGGATCAAATAAGTGTAACTAAATTTGAACTGGATGGAAAGACTTGGAGGAGTGGGCAAAGGCTAGCAGAGAAGACGTAGGCAGTGAAAGGACACCCTCACATGGTGAGAGCATTGCTCCCTGTGCCAGCTGGGTCCCTGGGTGAATTGGAGCCAGGAGGAGATGCTTCTAGAAGATCCTCTTGGCCTAACACAAGGCAGAGACAGGGAATCTTAAGCTCAATATGGGGAGCTTGGACTAGGATGGACAGCAAGGCATCTTTGGCAGCTGCGACTACTCGATTGTCATGGGACTGGGAGTCATGTTGTAAATAATTGTCAGTTTCTAGGTTTTATGAGTCAAATGTGCTACTCATGCTCCTCTGGGTGTCATATGAGTCTTGATACAATTTTCTGCACTTTGACAACAAATCAACAACAGCCCCTGCATGCCACCCTCAGGGTGCAGTGAGGTCTATGCAGGGAGTCATGGTTCCATGACCTTGCATGTCAACTCACTATATGTTTTTGAGAAGATTAGTTTCAAAGTGGAAATCAAGATCTGATGAGCAACCCAGTGTGTCTTCTGCAGCTCTGGTAAAGATTATCGTTCAAATTAAGGGTTGGTACATAGACGAGAAATCACGGTTGCATTATATCTTTGTATCCTTTTATCTATCTATCTATCTATCCATCCATCCATCTTTCTTTTCCTTCCTTCCTTCCTTCTTTCCTTCCTTTCTCTTGTGCTTTATTTATTTCATTTATCTATTTTTCGATCTATGTAGACTGTTGTGAAAGTTACATATCTTTAGAAAAGGTAATATAGGGACAAGAAGTTAAGGTAAAATTTGTAACAGAAATTTACAGATCTGAACCAATAAAGGAAACCGTACCTTGGACCACCAAAAAGACAAGGGCTCTGGCTGACTTTTGTGGCAGGACCACCAGTCAAATGAGCAATTGATCTCAAATTGGGGTGAAAAAATGGGTGAAACAGACGGAAGCATAGTGATAGTCCAGCAACCCAGAATGCCACATTGGCTAATAAACCAGAAGCCCCCTATTGTACTAAGTGAGACATGTCATACTAAATCCTCAGGCCTGGGACGTCTACCATAAGCAATTAGACTGGTCCTTCCATGTACTTTTATGTGGGATGCCCACTGTGCCAGATGTCTCAATTATAGAATACGACAATCCAGAAGCAGGCACATGAATTAAAATTGATATTCAGAGACAGCTCAGAAGATGGGGAGTATGATTCATAGCTTGAGCTTAAAACCTCTCTGGAGCAGCACAGCAACTATACTGGCATGTGTTATTCTTTGCACTTTTTTGTTTACTTTTCTGGAGAGAGGAAGGTACTATTATGTCGGAGAGTGAGGAAAGCTGAATTAAGTCCCAGCATGAAACAGTAACCCAAAGGTTCAAAGAGGAAGAATTATACACTGAGACCAAAATGCTCATTTCTGCTGGGAATGAGAAAATGTAGTTGGGAGTTGCCTTAGAGATAATCTAAACCAGTCTCCAATCTTACATATGAGAAAACTGGTGCTATAGAAGAAACAAACATACCTTCTGGCCATTTCTTTCTATGATAGAGCATTTCTCCAATATACACATTGTAAAATAAGTGAAGAAATAGAATTTAGACTTGCAGGATTTTCCATGCCATCTGGAATGATTGTTATACCACTTTGCCACCCTTCCAGCCTGCCCTGGTGGCAGGGAGGAAACCCCATGTGTCAGGAATTCTATGCTCTGGTCCTGGTTCAGCTCTATCCTCACTAGCTCTGAACCCTTCTCTCAGGTCCCTTCCTGTCTTTTTGTTTTTATGAGGCACACTAGAAGAGTGCAAAGCATGTAGGGGATGCTAAAGAACTGTTTGATGAATGAATAAATACACTTAAATTCTAAAATT
>NW_006955138.1:0-782 GCF_000164805.1 Carlito syrichta
ATACAGAACACTGAGTCACCCATCAGAAAGGAGATGAAGTAACTGAGTCATCCATTATGGAAGAAGTTCAGTCATAGGGCATATATCATAGAGGAGGTCCAGTCATCACGGTGACAATCAGAGGGCACAGGAGTCACTGCAGCATCATTTTGGAGGAGGACCGGTCACTGGGACACCCATCAGAAGTGGGTTAGTCACCAGAGCACACATTAGGAAGGAGGCCCAGTCACTGGGACTACCCTGGCAGAGGATGGCCTGTCACTGGCACACCCATTTTGGAGAGCCAGTCACTGAGGTACACATCATGGTGTAGAGCCAGTTAGTGGAGCATTCATCACAGAGGACAGTCAGTCAATTTGGAACCCATAAGAGAGGAGACCACTTACAGGGACACTCATAACAGTGAAGGGCTAATAAATGTGGCACCCATCACAGAGAAGGCCAGTCACTAGGGTAACCATCACAGAAGAGGGCTAGTCACTCAGCCGATTACACAGGAGAGTCACACAGAAAGGTTCTAATCAATGAGGCAATTAACACAGAATTGGAGCAGTCACTGAGATACTTATCACAGAGGAATGTCGGTGACTAGATCAGCTATTACATCCAAGATGAGAGGTAAGTCACTTGGGCACACAAAACAGAGGAGAGTCAGTCACTGGGGAAAGACCATTTTTACCAATACTGAGAAAGACTCATCAATGGTTCACCCATTAAAAAAGGGCATGTCACTGAGGCACATAAAACAGAGGAGCGCCAGTCACTGGAATGTACTTTACAGA
>NW_006955139.1:0-750 GCF_000164805.1 Carlito syrichta
GGATAATTGGTTTCAGACAAAAGAGAAATCACATAAAAAAGTACACTTTCCCCTCCCAGCCAAGGACACTCCACAGTCATTGACTGGCTAACTTAAGGATACAAAACCCTAGGCCTCTTGACTCAAGGTGGGCTCATCTTGGTTAAAATTTATGCCCCAAAGCTCCTCAATGAAATCAACATAAGCTAAACTCAAAATGAGATCACATCTTGCCTAGCTTATTTTCCTTCTTTGCTTTTCTTGATCTTTCTCCTGAGAGCATATCCCAGCATGTACCCAAATTCCTATCTTAGTCTCTTTGTCCAGGGAGTCACATCTAGGACAACTTTCTAAATCCTACTGGGCACTAAGATAGGACCTGCTGGTTGGGCACAAATAAATTATCTGTGGAAATGATTCTTTCTTCTTTCTCCATTACCAAAATATAAGACATATGACAGAGGACCACCAAAAATGGAATTTGTTTATTAAAATTGTGCATTTATTCTTACATGCTTAAATTTCAATCACTTTAAAAGTACTCTCGATTTGATGCAATACACCTAGTGAAACACTTTTCCACTGCTCAAAACAGTTTTTAAACTCATCAATTTTGATGCCTTTTAGTGTTTCTGTTGCTTTTTGTTTCACCTCTTCCAAATTGGCAAAACGTTTCCTTTTTGAGGACTTTTTCATTGGGGAAACAAAAAAATCACTCAGGCAGATTGGATGAATAGAGGGAATTGGAATAATGTCATTTAGGGTAAAAAA
>NW_006955140.1:0-457 GCF_000164805.1 Carlito syrichta
AGAAAGCCGAGAAGGAAGGACAGAGAGTGGCTGAAGAGAAGCTCGAAGGAAGGAAGAAAAGCTGAAAGCAAGTGGGAAAAGGGAGGAAAGAGGGAAAAATAGACAGTAAAAAGAAAGAGAGAGGGTAGAAGCAAAAGGAAGGAAAAAAGGAAAGACAGAAGAAAGGAGAGAACGAAAGAGGAAGAAAAGAAACAAGGAGAGAAGGATGGAAGAATGGACAGAGTGAAGGAGGGAAGAAGGTGGAAAAAGTCAGAAAAGAGAGGGAGGAAGGGAGGCAGGAAACAAGCAGGGAGGGAAGCAAAGACAAGATGACCAAGGGAAGAAGGGAGGAAGGAGGGAGACGGGAAGGAGAGACAGAAAGGGGGAAGAGAGGAGGAGGGGGAGGTGAAAGGGAAGTAAAAGGACGGTGAGAAGAAAGGAAGGCAGGCAGGCTGGAAGGAAGAGTGGCAAACCACTC
>NW_006955141.1:0-449 GCF_000164805.1 Carlito syrichta
AGTATCAGAAACACAACCTTTCAGCTTCAAAACTAAAAAAGATATGGAAGGACACTACATGATGATAAAAAGTTTAATCTATCAGCAAGAAATAGCCATACTAAACATAAACACACCCAACAAAGGAGCATCTACTACATAAAGCAATTATAAAGCAACTACTACATAAACTAAAAAATAGTATTGATTCTAACACTATTATAGCTGGGGACATAAATACTCTACTAGAAACCCAACATAGATCACTGAGGCAAAAAATCAAGAAAGAGATCTGGAACCTCATCTTGATACTTGAAAAAATGAACTTAATAGATTCCTACAGAACACTTTGCCCAACAATCACAGAATATACACTCTATTCATCACCATGTAGAATGTACTCCAAGATTGATCACATCCTCATCCATAAATCAGGAATAAGCAAATTTCATAAGATTAAAATACTGACA
>NW_006955142.1:0-3886 GCF_000164805.1 Carlito syrichta
GGGTTCATGTATGTACCCTTGAGTTCAAGATATAGTATCAGCAATGAGGAAAACAGAGAAAAGTGGAATGTAATAAGACAAACATAAATTTAAAAATACAGGAAAAAAAGGTCAAGCTCAGTGGCTCAGCCTGTAATCCCAGCACTTTGGGAGGCTGAGGTGAGTGGATTGCCTGAGCCCACAGGTTTGATATACACCTGGGCAACTTGATGAGACCTCATCTCTACAAAAAATTAAAAAAATTAGCCGGCTGTGGTAGCATGTGCCTATAGTTCCAGCTACTTGGAAGGCTAAGGCAGAAGGATTGCCAGAGCCCACCAGGTTGAGGCTGTGGTGGCTGGGAGCGGCCATTGCACTCCAGTCTGGGTGTCAGAGTGAGACTCCAACTCAAAAAAAAAACAGAAAAACAAAAGCAGAAACAAAAGCACAAAATAATTAAATACACACATAATAAATCCAAAACAAACTGAAGAAAACAAAGCAAAACAAACATCATCAACAACAACAACAGAAGAACACTGACCAGATCGCAATGGGAAAAGCTGAACTGTGACAATCTCCACAAATGTGGCTCCTGAAGGCAATTCCACATGCCCCTGCAGCCGCCACCAACACAGGTGGTGGCTGCTATAGCCAGTCCCACACAGCAAACAGCCTCTGTCACACTACAGCCTCTGCAAGGGATTACTGCTATTTACTACCAGGTGCTGAACAGCTACTCTCAGCTCTCAGCTCCAGCCCAGGGAATTTCCAGCTCCCTCCTCCATCCCAAGCCACTGGCAGGACACCAAATGCAGCACCAAGCTATATCACTGATTCCCAGTGCCTGACGCCAGACACACACCACCATAGCCTGTCATACTGGATCATCCATGGACCTGGACATGTGGAGATAAAAGATGAGTGGAGAGGATAGGTGAAAGAGGAGCTGTCCACCACAGCCATTTTCCAGGAAGAAATTCACATTGCCCCACCCATCTATGAGCAGCCTCCACCTTGGTTTCTAAGTAACACAATCAAACAGGAGACAGAAGGCCCTCCCCTACACTGAATGAGACACAGGGAACTCAGTCCTGTGGCAGACCCTTAAGGCAGCAAGCCAAGGGAACCAACTCAAGTTATCAGTAATTTACCTGACTGCAATGAGCGCAAAGGGGAGAGAATAGAGATCAAGACTGAAGAGACTTTACACACTTCAGGAAAGACTCCAGAGCTAGTCATAGTTCTTATTTTGATCTTTGATTTTATTGTTTTGCCTGTGTTTTGTTCACTTTTGTTTGCTTTTTGAGGTAGACTACTTGTTTGTCTTGGGGAAAAACACATCAAAAGGTTTGAATTTTATTGAACTGTCTTTGTGTGATTACCAGTATACTTTAGGGAACTTTGCTCATTTGTTTGTTTTTTAGTCTTTTCTGGCTTGCATCTCTTTTCATTTGTTACTTGGTATATACATCTGTTTTCCATCTTACTTTTCTCTCTCTCCAGCTTCCTCTTGACCCCCTTCTTCCATTATTATCCTTTTTCTTACCTCATTTGTTCCAGGGAACAAATCTAAACCACACTGCAAGGACAAATTGTAAGTCAGTGGGACGTGGGTCCCAGTGTGCCCATACACCTGTTGGTGGATACTGGGATCTGTGAATAGATTCAGAATCACAGTTTCCCCCTCAATTAAATCTCAAAACTGCAAAAAGTACAGCCCCAACTCACAGTCCAGCCTCAAAAGTGAGCAAAGCCAGAGGATGCTCATAAGCAAGAACAGGAGATTGAACAAAAAGAAGTAAAAACAACCCCCCATTTCCTGAAAAACAAAATTAAAGAAGTGGAGGAAAAGGGGGAGAGAAAAATCTACAAAAATGAAGAAAAAAAACAAAAGAAGAATATGGGTCTCTCACACATCCCTGGGAGGTCAGACACTGAGAAAACTGACTTCGGAATTCAAACAATGGAGAGCCCCCAGAATGACTGGTCTCAAACTTCAAACCCAGATATCAAGACATTAATGGAGAGATTACAAATAATTGAGGAGAGACAAGGGAAAACTAGGAAGGAGTTGATAACTGAGATAATAGTAAAGAATACTGTGAATGAAATAAATGACAAACTGATAAGCATGGAAAGCAGAATTATCCAAGCAGAAGAAAGAATCTCAGAACTTGAAGGCCAAAATATAGAACTAAGCCAAACTGTCAAAAACATAGAAAAGAAGCATTAAAAGACAGAACAAAACATTCAAGAGATGAGCGGTTACCTCAAGAGACTGATCCTAAGAGTACTTGGACTTCCTGAGGCAGAAAGAAAGACAGAGACCACCCTGGAGCAAATATTCCTTAAGATTATTCAAGATTTAATTCAAACACGAGATTCAGAGAACCTCTGCAAGACAACACATGAGAAGACCAACTCCCAGAAACATAATAATTTGCCTAAATAAAGTAGGTTTAAAGAAAAAATCATAAAGGCAGCAAAATAAAAAGGTCAGATTACCTATAATGGAAGACCAATTAGAATAGCAGCAGATTTATCTATAAAAAGTGTTTAGACTAGAAGAGCCTGGAGCCCTATCTTCAAAGTTCTAAAAGATAAACAATTTCAACCAAGAATAACCTACCCAGCCAAACTAAGCTTCATCTGTGAGGGAGAATTAAAATCTCTCACAGATATCCAATCCCTAAGAACTTACGCTGCCACTAGATAACCTCTACAAGAAACACTTAAGAAAGTATTAAACACAGAAGAAAAGGAAAAAAGAGCAACAGCGTTCTTCACAAGATTACAGGAAAAAGATTAAAAGCACACATGAAGTAACCCCCAAACAAACAAACAAACAAAAAAAGATGACAAACAAACAGGAACAACAAAGACAACTCTATAAGGACTTTATGATAGGGATCAACTCTCACATTTCAATAATTAGCCTGAATATGAATGGCCTAAATGCTCAATTAAAAAGACATAGAACGGCAAAATGTATAAAATATAATGAGGCAACAATATATTGCCTTCAAGAGAATCATATCACTAGAAAGGACACTCACAGGCTCAAAGTAAGAGGATGGAAAACCAATTTTCAGGCAAATGGAACACAAAGGAAAGGAAGAGTCATGATCCTAATTTCAGACAAAATACCATTTAAGCTATCAAAAATTTAAAAAGATACAAAAGGCCACAACATAATGATAAAAGGTTCAATTCATCAACAAGAAATATCCATCCTAAACATATATGCACCCAACATAGGAGTGCCAACTTTCATAAAGCAGCTAGGTAAACTCAAAAAATATATGACTCTAACATTACCATAGCTGGGGGCTTTAATAACCCACTCATAACCCTAGACAGGTCATCAGAAGAATAAATCAGCAATGAGATCCAGAATCTCACGGTGACTCTTGACCAAATGAACTTAATTGATACCTACAACACATTCCACCCAACGACCACAGAATGTACATTGTATTCATAACCACATGGAACATACTCTAAGATCAACGACATACTTGGCCATAAATCAAGCACAAACAAATTTCAATAGATTGAGATTTTGCCATGCACCTTCTCAAACCACAGTGGAATAAAAACAAACATCAACACCAACAAGGTTCCCCCCAAACCCACAAAGACATGGGCACTAAACAGCATGATGCTAAACAACTCTTGGGTCAGTGATGAAATCAAAACAAAGATTAAAATGTACCTGGAAACAAATGAAAATGAAGAAACATCTTACCAAAGTCTCTGGGATGCCATGAAATCTGTACTAGGAGGGGAATTCATATCTCTACAAACGCACATGAAGAATTGGAAGGTCACAAGTTAACAGTCTATAAGTCACCTAAAGAAGCTGGAAAAGCAAGACCACCAAAATCCTTACTTCAGCAGAGGA
>NW_006955143.1:0-1259 GCF_000164805.1 Carlito syrichta
TATAGAACATAAAGATCTTTTCTATACAATTATTCTCTTCCTTTATTCATTCTTACCAAAAACATACCTTATACCATCAACTTTCTTTACATTTCTTAACCTCAGAGGGTGTAACCAAAGCAATAAGTTTTATATGCCATGGAAGGGCTTGGATAGGATCCACGGTAGAACTATCAGGGGAATCCAAAGCTAAACGAAAGGCACTCAAAAAGCACAGTGGTGATGGCTCATGGTAAAGAATAAAATACAAGTTCCAATTTTTGTCATAATATCCCTTCCCAATAATGGAGCTGGACACGTTGGCATAACAAAGAAGGAGTGTTGAAATATTTTATCTCCCAGAACACATGGAAGTAACTGTGTAGTGAGGGACCTGGATATAATGCCCTGCACCCCCACAACTGAAAGGGGTGAAGGAAGGAGTAGACCAGGAAATTTAAGTAGAGCTGAGCATGTAGCCCCCATAGTAATAACGAATGATATAACCCTGCCAGCTACTGATGTTTCCACCCTAGGTTCGGTTGGTTTAATAGTTTGTTCTGAAGACATTGGTGCTACCAAGCCAGGGGTGAGTCAATTCAACTAGAGCAAGCCCAAGAGAACCCCTTCTGAGATCATACAAGATGCCCAGTGTCCCTCATTTGCAGCAAGCCTCAGAGGGAGGGCAGGTGGGGATTCAATCTTCCAGTAAATTAGGCACTTTATACAGGAAAATCAAGTATCCCCGAAGCTACCCACTGGGAATGCCTAGGAGGCAAGGGGAAGTAAACCCTCCTTTAGGTCTAAGTAATGTCATTTGGGAAGGTGCAGTAGAATTAGAATCCTTGTCACGCCCTTCTCTAGGGGCAATGATAATGTGGGTGGACATTAATGGCTCTCTGTGTCACAGGATCTCTAAGACATTCACAGGTGGTTGACAAGGAAGTCACAGCAGTCACATGCAACATCTCCAAGAAAAGGATTTAAGCCAGGACTCAGGGGGCTATGACGCCACACTCACCTAGACTGTAGGCCCACTCCCTCTCTGTAGGTGGTGAACTTTTCTTAAATAAATATTTTCTTCTCCTCTGTGTGTCACAATTCTTTATAATTTACTCAGATCTCCGGGTTGCCCGCATGCACCTCCGGCTTGCCAGTCCCGGCAGTACTGCCCTCCCTCTGAGCGGTTATAACTTTTGTAATTACAAGTTTCATGACTTTTACAGTCCTTGCCCAATGCATGATATCTTAGGACTTGTAAATTCCCTTTGCTGTAGGCA
>NW_006955144.1:0-5659 GCF_000164805.1 Carlito syrichta
GTAACTTCAGCATTTTCAGAGGCTGAGGTGGGAGGAGTGCTTGCGCTCACAAGTTCGAGACCAGTCCAGGCAACACCGCAAGATCTTGACCTCCTTGTCGCTACAAAATATTGAAAGATTAGCTGTTTCCAAACAACAACAGCAACAAAAAACCTGGGCAGATACACAGTGTCCTACAGTCCCCAAAACACTAAAAGCACTTTTCACAGCTGAAGAAGATGATGGAGCACATTATGGCCTGTGTTTTTTATCTACAAGATTAAAATATAGGATAAAAAAATCTTACATTGAGTTTTTTAACATGTGAAGAAAAATCAAGAATGATGAAACAGACTGAATTGTTAAAATCTGTTTCCAAACTCCTTTAGACCCTTTTAGCAAATGGCAAAGACTCAATATCTTTTTAAATGCCTTTGGAAGGAACATTTCCAATGATTGTCAGCAATGCACCAGGAGTTAAGCTTGGCTTTCAACTCTTCTATAGCTGATATCCAGTGTACATGGAGAAAAGTTTAAATTGGACAACATGTAAATACGTACATGGTTCAAAAATAAACTTGGAAACAGTCAGTGAGTGCTTAATCTATGGGAAGAGTTTTGCATGCATTATTGAAACTAGAAAGTAGTGAGGCCGAGGATTCCTTTATCTGTGGGCCTGTAGTTTATGTGTCAAGATGCTACTAGTATCCTTTTAGGTGATGTGGGTGTTTTGGAAGCCCTTAATTGCTAATTATACAAGAGGGACCAAAACAAAATCTGGAATTTCTTTTGGAGGGCCGACCCTTTGTACTACAGGCTTCCTCCACTAGGCAAGTGTTCTAGGAGCCCATTAACATCAGTGTTCCAGCTAGCACAGAACCCAGGTTTTAAGAAGGAGCCAATTGCTTGTCCATGGGCTCCGTATACTCAGATGTTCCCTGGGGGTCACACCCTGCCGATAATAGAGCCAAAGAAATAATACTCGCATGCATTTATTTAGCACTTTATATCCAACAGAGCTCTCTCTCATAGTCATTTTCATATGAGGTCTCTGCTGCTCACCTATTAAGGCTGTGGGGGTGGGTACTGTTGCTCACAGAAGAAGGAGGCAGAAGATTTGGGCTGCTTGCCCCAGGTTCCAGGCAGAATTAGGATGAAAATTCCACTTCCTGAAGTCATACTCAAATATACCCTGCATGAAAGAAAGACAAAACTTGAACCCACAAGAAACTGAAAAATGGGATGAATAAAAAGTTCTTACACATGATCTCCCTTGACAACTTCCTTTTCCTTTGACTCTTAAAGAAATTGGGAAGTTAGGTTGAGATGCTAGGAGTGGGATGAAAGGGGATGTATTCAGAGGGATATTTTGGGGGGGTCAAGAGGAGAAGGAAACAGGGATGTCTGGAGAGATGAGGAGAGCTGCGACCAGAGGCGAGGTCCATCTCATCAACATGATCACTTTTTTTTAAACTTGCAAGGGTGAAGATGGACTCACAGAACAAAATTCATTTCTATAATTCTGAGACAAACTCTAGAAATGCAAGAGTTGGAAGTGGCTGTTGATGGACTCTAATCCAATCCACCTAACATTCCTCATGAGGAAGTAGTGTTTATGGAGGTAAAGTCAATCTCCAAAGTCATTTCCAACCAACAATGCATGTTAAAGACCTCGACCCCAAGAACAACGGGAGAGCATGAGGTCATTTCACAACAGAGACAAATCTGGAGTTGAGTCTCCTCTGTCACATTACACCCCACTGTACTTCTGCCAAAATTAAGGAATGGCTTCTTTCTGAAGTTCGGGTGAAATGGACGATTTATTGATGCAGCAGAGAGGAAAGCAAGGAAATGAGAAGAGTAGATGGCAAATTCCTGTGAGACAGAAAGAACAGGGAACAGGCAAGTGTATAAACAAAGTGGCAGGTATTCCCAGTCACTGTGGCCGAGCAGCCTGCCAATGAGAGGGAGGACTAGGTATTTGAATAGGCGGTTCGGCTGAGATGGAGGCTTGAAAGGAGCCAGATAGACCATCAAAGGGAAGCTGCAGAGCCTCAAGCCGGGTGTCAGACAGGGCATGTCGGAGGCTTTCAGGGGAAGCATCACCTGTCAGCATGAGTACTTGGGGACTACACCTGGACCAAAACTCCCAACCTCCTTTCCAATTCTACCCTCAGTTAAGCATTGATTCACTCATTAAATACTTGTTGAGCATGTACTGCGTGCCAGTCCTGTAGATTTAGCAGCATAGTTACCAAGTCAGTCTAGATCATACACTTGTAGAGATTACGGTCAAGTGGAGGATGCAGTCATTAATCATATAGCTATGGCTGGCTGCAGTGGCTCAGTCTATAATCCTAGTACTTTGGGAGACCGAGGTTTGAGGACTGCCTCTCACCTCCGGGGTTCGAGACCAGCCTGTGCAACTTGGTGGATCCTCGTCACGACAGTAAATCAAAAAATAAACCAAGTGTGGTGGTGCATGCCTGTAGTTCCAGTAACCTGGAAGGCTGAGGTGGAATGATCACCTAAGCCCAGCAAGTGGAGGCTATGATGGCCATTAGGGTGCCACTGCGCTCTGTGCTCCAGCCTTGGCGATGGAGTGACATTCTAACTAATATATATATATATATATATGTAACTGTTTAGTGGCGAGGGTAGAAAGCACCAAAAAGGAAGCATGAAAAAAGTTGGTCTGACTGAACCAGAGCACATAGGCACGGGGAGTCAGGGAGACTTCCCTGGTGAGGTGGCATTTAAGAAGGACTTAATGAACATGTGAATCTTAGCCAGTGACACAGGCCACAGTGTCCCTGCAGAAGGAAAGGCCCTGCATATGAGGGACTCCACTCACTGACCACTGGACAGTGGGTCAGGGTGGCTGGAACACAGGAAGAGAAGGGAAAGGAGGCTGGCAATGACCTTTTGCATTAGAGGTGTCACACTGACTTCAGAGCAATGAGAACACATCAGAGACGTGGTTGGATGTGAGCTTTTCTAAAACCACTCCAACATCAGGGCAAAGAATGCTTTGGAGTGTGTCTAGGGAATAAGGGGAGACCAGAGTAGTTTCTACTTAGAACACCTCAGTGAAAGGTGGCGTGGGGCCTGGGCCTGGTGGGCACCTGGGAGGCAGAAGTGAGCAGGTGCAGGGAAACCTCATGAATTCGGATCAAGGGAAAGTGCTGAGAGATGACACAGGAAGGGACTTGGTGGGGGGTTATCCCAACAACCCCCAGGAGGATGCAGATGGTATGTCTGAGGAAGGCCATACCAGAAGAGGGCAGGTTTGAGCTGAAACATGTGAGCACCACATTGGGATCACTGAACTTCCACTTACAGACAACAGAATTCCCTCTAGCTAGTTAGGGAGTGAGCAGTTTATTATAGGATAAGACAGTATGCCCAGCCATTGAAGGCTGCAGAAAGAGACTTGCCAGTGCCATGCCAGAGAACCGGCACAGTGAGGGCAGCTCTCCTAGCCCCATCACAAGGCTGCTGAACCCGGATGCCACTGCTACCCTGTGGAATCCTGTCCTTGCCCTCCACAACAACCCACCCCAGCACATCATCACTGTTCAGAGTCAAAATGAGTGGGTACGTAGGATCCCTTGACCCTAAGTCACATGTTCACACCTTAAAAATCAGAAAGGCTATGAAATGGAATGCTTGGGAGAGGCCACACTGGAGGGCAGGTTCTATGCTGTGGGGAATTACCAAACTGTGAACTTGATGTTGAAGAAATTTGGGGAAGCTATAAATACCGAGGTGCACTCACGCATATGCAATAACTCATCAAACATATTTTTAAAAATGGGGAGGTGCAGTTATACTGTCCATGCTGTGCTCCAGAAAGAATGGGGCACACGCATCCTTGCTTTCTTTGGACAAATCATACTCTTTCGGAGAAAACATTGACTGGCATTGGAAAAACCAGAAACAATGTCGTTGTTCACCAATAAAATATCTTCTGGGGCGGGGGCTCAGTGGTTCAGCTTATAATCCCAGCACTTTGGGAGGCCAATGAGAATGGATTGCCTAGGCCTGTGTGCTTGAGACCAGCCTGGGTAACTTGCCAAGACCTCGTCTCTACAATAAATCAAAAATTAGTCCGGCATGGTAGTGCGCCCATGTAGTTCCAGCTACTTGGAAGGCTGAGGCGGGAGGATCACCGGAGTCACGGGTCACAGGATCACAGGTCGAGGCTGCATGGCTGGGAGTATTCCACTGCACTGTGGCTGGGGCCACCGAGTGAGACTCCAACTCAAAATAACAAAAAAAAATCTACAACTTTTGTTAATCAAACAGCCTTAAGAAAATGAATAAGCAAGGCATACAGTAGGAGAAAATGTTTGCAGACAGATCTGACAAAAAACTTGTGGCCAGACAACCAATTTTAAAAATGAATAAAAACTTTTAAGAGATACTCCATAAAGGGAACATGAATAGCCAACAGGCACACAAAAAAGCAGTTAATAAATATTGTTATTAGTCATCAAGGAAATGCAAGTTAAAGCTACAATGACACACCTATCTATTCCCTAGACTGTCCAAAGTTAAAAAGACAGTGCCACAAATGGCCCTGCCTCCCACTGCTGGTGGGAAAGTACAAGAGCCCAATTTAGAAAATAAGTGTGGCAGGGGGGAAGGCACAGATGACACAAGTGTGGCAGGGGTATGGCAGGGGTGCGGGTATAGACAGATTGTACAAGAATGTCAGGATGCTGACAATGACTGAAACTCAGTGGGGTTTACTATACTGCTCTATTTACATTATATGCCTTTTAAATTTCCCAGAGTAAAATATTTAAAAGTTAATAAAACTTTTTTAAGTTTCTAAATTCAAAACCCACTTCTTTGCCTAATATTATAAATTAATTGAGGTGATATACATAAAACATCTGCACAGTATAATAAATCTGTCGCAATTTCAGATTTAGTGAGTATAATTTGGATTATTAGTGAGTAATCCTAAAAGCCCACATTCACATTTGTGACATTAGAGACACACAAACATGAATGACACCTTCCAATGCTGACATACAGGTTCTACATTCTCACTTATTTGCTGTTCTCTGCCCAAAGCCAACTGCTAGTACTTGTGAAAGGGAAGACCATATATATATTTTTTTCTTTTTTAATTTTCCCTTTTCCTCTGGGTAAGAGATCATATATTATCTGGGTACAGTGGCTCACGCCTGTAATCCCAGCACTTTGGAAGGCTAAGGTGAGAGGACTACCTGATCCCAGGGTTTGAGACCAGCCTCAGCAACTTGGTGAGACTTCCCTCGTCTCTACGGTAAATCAAAAACTTAGCTGGGCTTGGTGGCACGAGCCTGTAGTTCCAGCTACTTGGAAAGCTGAGGATGAAAGATCACCTGAGCCCAAAGGTCAAGGTTGCAGTGGCCATGAGTGTGCCGCTGCACTCCAGCCTGGGGCACAGAGTGAGACTCCATCTCAAATTAAAAAAAAAAAAGGAAGAAGGTCATATCATATTTTTAAGAGTTTTTTAAAAAGTGATAGTTCTCCACTAGAAGATACCATTTTTGGTAAATCAGAGTAGCAAGCCAAATCTGGTGAGGGCTCAGAGCAGTGCTTAAATGCAACAAAAAGTAACAACACAACTCAGCACTGCTTTATAGAATGTTTCAGTCACTGTCAAAGTTTATTGCATTATATG
>NW_006955145.1:0-1005 GCF_000164805.1 Carlito syrichta
CCAACTGAAGGCACATGGAGACAAATGGTGTGTTCGCTGCAAAAGCACATGGTAGGGTCAACAGAGAGGAACATGGAGGATCCAGCACAAAGGTATGTGGCAGGTCCACCACAAATGCATGCAGTTGAGGCAATGCAGAAGAACACAGCAGATACACAGAGTGGCATGCAGCAGTGCCACTATGGAGAAATGAGGAAGGGATACTGTAGAGGCACATGGTGGGTCCACCACTTAGGCATGCAGTACTTTGATCACAAAAAAATGGAGTGGGCCACTGCAGTCACATAGCCTTCCCACCACAAAAACATGTGGCAGGGTCATCCTGAAGGCACATGGTGGGTACTTCCCAGGGGAATTTGTCTGGGCTACAGCAGAGGAACAATCCTGGTCAACATAAAACACTGGTGGGACCACTGAGGAGACACACATTGGGGCCATTATGGTTACACGTTAAGGGTCATCACAAACACACACAGACTGTCCATCTTGGATCCATCTGGTGGGGTCACCATGGAGGCATGTGACAAGACTACTGTGAAAACACATGGTGACTCCATTCTAGAGGCACATGGTGAGTATATCTCAGAGGCACATAGCAGGTTTATTTCTGAGGCACACACAGTGGGTGCCTCCAAAGCCATGAAGTGGGGTCATTTCCAAAGCACTTGGTGAGGCATCCTGAAGGCATGTGGTGGGTCCGTCCCAGAGGCACACAGCAGAACCACTGCAAAAGAACATGGCAGAGACATGATGCAGGATCAGGGCAGTTTCAACCCAAAGGCACACGTTCAAATCATCTGAGAAGCATGTGGCAGGACAACCATGGGGGTATGTGACAGGGCCACTGCAAAGGTACATAGTGAATTCATCATGGATGCATGTAATGTGTCCATTCCAGAGACACATGAGCAGTCCATCTTAAAGGCAAACAGTGAGTTTAATCCCAGAAGCATGCATGTGGTGGAGCCACCACAAAGGCATGGGGCAGAAACATTGTTAAGGCAT
>NW_006955146.1:0-315 GCF_000164805.1 Carlito syrichta
AAACTTCCAGGTAAAAACTTTGGTTGACCTTTGGATCTGGAGAAATATATTCTGAGTGTATAACAAGGGGCCCACCGTCAAAAAAAAATCCGGGTTTTTTTGGGGTCGCCCCCCCCCATATACTGCTATTCCCTTCAATTTCAGAACCCTTTTCTCTGAGTCTTCTTCCTCTGATAGCTGCCATCACATTTTATTGTTCTCCTTTGTGTTAAAAACCCCCTATAGATATTTCTATGCTTACTGTCTCCAAATCATCTTTCCTCACTCCCTCTTAAACCCATTTAGGATACGCCCCCAATATTTCACCAGAATGGT
>NW_006955147.1:0-660 GCF_000164805.1 Carlito syrichta
GTAGATTTGACCCTAAGTAGTTTAGTTCAGTGTTTTTTTAATAAAACTCTTACTGTAAATGCTCTTAATCTTGAGTAGGTTCTATATCATACAATTCCATAATAGTTATTTTGACAACTGTCACTATATATTTAATAAATAAGTCATATTGAACCATTCCATGTTACTTTTTGGGTTACCTGAAATGGCTTGTTTTCTCCTTGTAAGTGCATGTTTCCTTCCAGAATCTAACACCACAGATACTCTAAAATAAAAATGGCATGGTACTTTGGTAATTATTCAAGATTTAAAGAACTTAATGGGAAAAAATAATTCATGGGGCAGCATGTTTAAAAGTGGACACAGGTAGATTTTGATAGGTGTGTGATTCAGAATGAAACAATATAATTGGCAGCACTTACCATATTATAGATTTATGCTGGACTTTGCCATCGTTATGCATTAGTGTTATCTCAACTGCTTGCTATTTAATAACCTTGTATTATGTCATTATATTTCATTTACAGGCTGCAAACTTAAAAAAGGCAAATATGATTTCCTTACATTAGCATCAAAAACTATAATGGACAATGTGTCTTTACAGTTTGAATTACATTTGCATTTGTTAGTTAAATAAACTTTAATATTGCTGTTTTATCTCTTAAAGTATGAAATTAAGTA
>NW_006955148.1:0-599 GCF_000164805.1 Carlito syrichta
GTACCCTTGTTGATTGTGCAGGTACCCATCCCCAGAGGGATATTGACTACTATTAATCCCCAGACAGCTATTGAATACTATCCTCCCATCTCTTCCCTGTCCCCCCCATAGTTTCTTGCCACTGTCAATCCTTTTTTTAATAGTATTTCGATAGTTGTTCGAGGTCCACTTATGAGTGAGAATATGTGAGACTCAGATCTTTGTTTCTATGAGAGATCACTCAGTATTATAAACTCTAATTCCATCCAGTTTGCTGTGAAATTCATGATTTTGTTCTTTTTTATGGCTGCATAATATTCCTTTGTGTATATGTACCAAATTTTTTTTTAATCCAGTCATCTTTTGATGGACAGCATGGTTGGTTCCATGATCTTGCTATTGGGAACAATGCTGCAATAAACATACATGTGCACATATCTTTTTTATAGAGTGATTTGTGTTCATCAGGGTATATTCCCAGTAGGGGGATTGTGAAGTCATATGGAAGGTTGATTTTTAGAGCTTTTAGGGATTGCCACACTGATTTCCCCCAGAGGTTGCACTAGTTTACACTCTCACCAACAGTGTGGAAGTGTAGCCCTTTTCACCACATCCTCTTC
>NW_006955149.1:0-3275 GCF_000164805.1 Carlito syrichta
GGCTTGTCTTTTTTTTTAAGTCAGAGTCTCACTGTCACGCGGGCTGGAGTGCAGCGCACACGCAAGGCCACCATAGCCTCGACCTGCAGGACTCAGGCAATCCTTCCACCTCAGCCTTCCAAGTAGCTAAAACTCCAGATCTGTGGCACCACACCAGGCTAATTTTTTTATTTATTTAGAGACAAGGTCTCGTGAAGTTTCCCAGGATGGTCTTGAAACTCTGGGCTCAGGCAATCCTCTTGCCTCAGCCTCCCAAGGTGCTGGGATTACAAGTGTGAGCCACTGTGCCCAGCAGAATATACATGTTGTCTATGTCCATAGCATCCTGAATGAGCTTGATCTTGTCTGGAATATACAGGCTGAGCATCTCTAATACAAAAATCCGAACTCCAAAATGCTCCAAACTCCAAACCTTTTTGAGCACCAACATGATGCTCAAAGGAAATGCTCATTGAAGCACTTGGATTTCAGAGTTTTAGATTAAGAATGCTCAACCAGCCGGGCTCAGTGGCTCAGCTACTCGGAAGGCTACTCGGAAGGCAGAGGTGGAAGGATCGCCAGAGCCCAGCAGGTCCAGGCTGCGGTGGCCGGGAGCGACCACTGCACTCCAGTCTGGGGGACAGAGTGAGACTCCAACTCAAAAAAAAAAGAATTCTCAACCAGTAAGTATAACTGTAAATCTTCCAAGACCAGGAAAAATGCAAATACTTCTGGTCCCATGCATCTCGGATAATCAATATTCAACCTCTAATATCTAGTAAAAAATAAAGGATGAACTACTGATACACAATAATATCTCAAAATTATGCCGAGTGAAAGAAGTCTTACACAAAAGGTATATGCTGTATGTGACTCCATTAATACAAAGTTCTACAACAGGAATATTATTATATTTTGGTGAAGACAGTATGTAATTAGTTACCTTGAGGGTAGAGGTTGAGTGCATAGACTGAGTGGGAAGGAGCATAAGGGACAGAGATTTGTTTCCAAAGGCAAATATATCAGTCAATCAAAGCTTATCAAATAGGATACTTCAGATTTGTGCAATTCATGAAAGGTAAATTTTATCTTAAAAGAAGTCAGCAAATACTGAATTCTAATTGATATATACTCTGCAATATTAAGATGTGTATTACTTTCTGTAACTAACTTTAAAGTTAATTGAAAAATGATGGATTAGATAATTAGATATGTAGACAGATATGCAATGAAACAAGTTTTTATAGTAAAATATTAACTGTAGAATCTATTAGTGATATGGGTTGCTCATATAAAGTTGTCTCACAATCTTTGTTTTGAGCTTTTTCTTCTGAAAATATTAAAGGAAACAAACAATCTAAGTAGTATCCTCAAGGATAAAAAAGAAACTGAGATCATAAGACATGACTAGGGGCAGTAGCTCTTTACAATATTTGATTTTGAGTTTTTACAAAGGAGTCTGTTTATTTTTAATATACTTGGCTTATTGAATAAGTATACTACAAGGTAACTAAAAGAAGTTACTGTATAGAAGATCTAAAATTGTCACAAAGCACAGTATCATCTTAGTAAATGTCTGCTTAGTTAATTAGAATAAAAATATCAAAAATACTTTTTTAGAGTACTTTGGTATATGTATTTAATTTTTAAAACTACAATTTCTAAGAATCTGAGATTGAGAAGGAAAGCTGGGGTCTGTGATCAGTATACAATCTTAAAATGGAAGTTCCAGGTCAGGCAGAGTAGCTCATGCCTGTAATCCCAGCATTTTGGAAGGCTGAGGCAGGAGGATTTCTTGAGTCCAGAAGATCAAGACTAGCCTGGGTAACATAGCAAGACCCCACCTCTTAAAAACAAAAATACATTAAAAATTTTTTTTAAGTAACATGAAAATTTCTATATATTTAAAAGATACCCTAATGACCAATATCACCTTCCTAAGAAAGAAGTTTATAAGATTTTGAAAAATTCCTCAAGATATCATAATTTTATGGTATTAAGGATATAATACTACTTATTATATCTACTTACTTGAGGAACATTGCTGTCAACCCACTTGGAATTTAGTAAAATACCATCCCACAAAATCAGGCATCGAGCAAGGGTCTTAAAAATATAACAGAGATAAAATTAACTAGAGCAGGTAAAGTTCATGAATTTTATAACAATGATAATATTAAATAGATTAAGAGGCAGTTCTCAACTAATGACAATTTTGAAAAATATATACAAATGTGGGAGGGTTACATCCTGATGAACCTATCATAAATAAAAAATATCTTAAGTCAAAAATGCATTTAATGCACTCCATCTACCAAACATCACAGCTTAGCTTAGCCTATCTTAATCGTGCTCAGATCATTTGTATTAGCCCACAGTTGGGCAAAACCATCTGTAACACAGAACACTGTAGAGCGTCAGTCATTTAACCTCATGACTGCAGAGCTGGCTAACTGGCAGCTACGGTGCTGCCCAGCAACATGAGAGAGTATCAGACTCATATTGCTAGCCTGAGAAAAGATCAAAAGTCAGAATTTGAATATGTTTTCTATCGAAAGCTTATCACCTTCACACTATGGTGAAGTTGAAAAATACTAAGCCAAACTATCATAAGTTGGGAACCATCTGTAGTACCAACCTAAGCTACTTATTAAAATAAAAATGTTTAAGTTAATAAAGAAAAACTAGACAGGCTCAGTGGCTCAGCCTGTAATCCCGTGCCTTTGGAAGCTGAGTGAATTGCCTCAGCCCGCAGGTTTGAGACCCGCCTGAGCAGCAAGACCTCATCTCTACAATAAAACAAAAAATCAGCTGGGCGTGGTAGCGCATGCCTGTAATTCTGGCTACCTGGAAGGCTGAGGCAGAAGGATCGCCTCAGCCCAGCAGGTTGAGGCTGCAGTGGCCGGGAGCGGCCAGTTCACTCCAGTCTGGGTGACAGAGTGAGACTCCAACAGAAAGAAAGAAAGAGAAAGAAAGAGAAAGAAAGAAAGAGAAAGAAAGAAAGAGAAAGAAAGAAAGAGAAAGAAAGAAAGAAAGAAAGAAAGAAAGAAAGAAAGAAAGAAAGAAAGAAAGAAAGAAAGAAAGAAAGAAAGGAAAACTGAGTGTATCAGCAAAGTATAGAGGGTTGGGAGAACTTTTTAAACATGCTTTGTGAAAGACAAACCACATAAGAAGGCTCTATCTTCACTGCAATTTAAAGACTTCCATATGCTAAATTCAAACATTAGGAGAAAAAAAGAACAGAGGAAAACTTTTAGGCAATTATTCAAACTGTTGTTTTCATACCTTATAATACT
>NW_006955150.1:0-4777 GCF_000164805.1 Carlito syrichta
AGAGCCTTTTACTTTTAATTGTTCATGTATGTCTAATTGGCAGTGTGTTTTGAAATTTCCTAAGTGTAACTTTAGGAATCCCAGGAGAGATTACAACATTGATGTATACTTGAAATGACATTTCACCTCCTCACAATATTATTCAAAACTTCCTAAAAAGCATCATGTGACTGAGACTTTATTACTGTTTTATTTTACATTTTTGAATTACTATTAGGCATTCAGTAATACTGTTGAAGTATTATAAGGTATGAAAACAACAGTTTGAATAATTGCCTAAAAGTTTTCCTCTGTTCTTTTTTTCTCCTAATGTTTGAATTTAGCATATGGAAGTCTTTAAATTGCAGTGTAGATAGAGCCTTCTTATGTGGTTTGTCTTTCACAAAGCATGTTTAAAAAGTTCTCCCAACCCTCTATACTTTGCTGATACACTGTTTTCCTTTCTTTCTTTCTTTCTTTCTTTCTTTCTTTCTCTCTCTCTCTCTCTCTCTCTCTCTCTCTCTCTCTCTCTCTCTCTCTCTCTCTCTCTTTCTGTTGGAGTCTCACTCTGTCGCCCAGACTGGAGTGTACTGGCCGCTCTCGGCCACTGCAGCCTTGACCTGCTGGGCTGAGGCGATCCTTCCGCCTCAGCCTTCCAGGTAGCCAGAATTACAGGCATGCGCTACCACGCCCAGCTGATTTTTTGTTTTATTGTAGAGATGAGGTCTGGCTGCTCAGGCGGGTCTCAAACCTGCGGGCTGAGGCAATTCACTCAGCTCCCAAAGGCACGGGATTACAGGCTGAGCCACCGAGCCTGGCTAGTTTTTCTTTATTAACTTAAACATTTTTATTTTAATAAGTAGCTTAGGTTGGTACTACAGATGGTTCTCAACTTATGATAGTTTGGCTTAGTATTTTTCAACTGCACCATAGTGTGAAAGTGATAAGCTTTCGATAGAAAACATATTCAAATTCTGACTTTTGATCTTTTCTCAGGCTAGCAATATGAGTCTGATACTCTCTCATGATGCTGGGCAGCACCGTAGCTGCCAGTTAGCCGGCTCTGCTGTCATGAGGTTAAATGACTGACGCTCTACAGTGTTCTGTGTTACAGATGGTTTTGCCCAACTGTGGGCTAATACAAATGATCTGAGCACGATTAAGATAGGCTAAGCTAAGCTGTGATGTTTGGTAGATGGAGTGCATTAAATGCATTTTTGACTTAAGATATTTTTTATTTATGATAGGTTCATCAGGATGTAACCCTCCCACATTTGTATATATTTTTCAAAATTGTCATTAGTTGAGAACTGCCTCTTAATCTATTTAATATTATCATTGTTATAAAATTCATGAACTTTACCTGCTCTAGTTAATTTTATCTCTGTTATATTTTTAAGACCCTTGCTCGATGCCTGATTTTGTGGGATGGTATTTTACTAAATTCCAAGTGGGTTGACAGCAATGTTCCTCAAGTAAGTAGATATAATAAGTAGTATTATATCCTTAATACCATAAAATTATGATATCTTGAGGAATTTTTCAAAATCTTATAAACTTCTTTCTTAGGAAGGTGATATTGGTCATTAGGGTATCTTTTAAATATATAGAAATTTTCATGTTACTTAAAAAAAATTTTTAATGTATTTTTGTTTTTAAGAGGTGGGGTCTTGCTATGTTACCCAGGCTAGTCTTGATCTTCTGGACTCAAGAAATCCTCCTGCCTCAGCCTTCCAAAATGCTGGGATTACAGGCATGAGCTACTCTGCCTGACCTGGAACTTCCATTTTAAGATTGTATACTGATCACAGACCCCAGCTTTCCTTCTCAATCTCAGATTCTTAGAAATTGTAGTTTTAAAAATTAAATACATATACCAAAGTACTCTAAAAAAGTATTTTTGATATTTTTATTCTAATTAACTAAGCAGACATTTACTAAGATGATACTGTGCTTTGTGACAATTTTAGATCTTCTATACAGTAACTTCTTTTAGTTACCTTGTAGTATACTTATTCAATAAGCCAAGTATATTAAAAATAAACAGACTCCTTTGTAAAAACTCAAAATCAAATATTGTAAAGAGCTACTGCCCCTAGTCATGTCTTATGATCTCAGTTTCTTTTTTATCCTTGAGGATACTACTTAGATTGTTTGTTTCCTTTAATATTTTCAGAAGAAAAAGCTCAAAACAAAGATTGTGAGACAACTTTATATGAGCAACCCATATCACTAATAGATTGTACAGTTAATATTTTACTATAAAAACTTGTTTCATTGCATATCTGTCTACATATCTAATTATCTAATCCATCATTTTTCAATTAACTTTAAAGTTAGTTACAGAAAGTAATACACATCTTAATATTGCAGAGTATATATCAATTAGAATTCAGTATTTGCTGACTTCTTTTAAGATAAAATTTACCTTTCATGAATTGCACAAATCTGAAGTATCCTATTTGATAAGCTTTGATTGACTGATATATTTGCCTTTGGAAACAAATCTCTGTCCCATATGCTCCTTCCCACTCAGTCTGTGCACTCAACCTCTACCCTCAAGGTAACTAATTACATACTGTCTTCACCAAAATATAATAATATTCCTGTTGTAGAACTTTGTATTAATGGAGTCACATACAGCATATACCTTTTGTGTAAGACTTCTTTCACTCGGCATAATTTTGAGATATTATTGTGTATCAGTAGTTCATCCTTTATTTTTTACTAGATATTAGAGGTTGAATATTGATTATCCGAGATGCATGGGACCAGAAGTATTTGCATTTTTCCTGGTCTTGGAAGATTTACAGTTATACTTACTGGTTGAGAATTCTTTTTTTTTTGAGTTGGAGTCTCACTCTGTCCCCCAGACTGGAGTGCAGTGGTCGCTCCCGGCCACCGCAGCCTGGACCTGCTGGGCTCTGGCGATCCTTCCACCTCTGCCTTCCGAGTAGCCTTCCGAGTAGCTGAGCCACTGAGCCCGGCTGGTTGAGCATTCTTAATCTAAAACTCTGAAATCCAAGTGCTTCAATGAGCATTTCCTTTGAGCATCATGTTGGTGCTCAAAAAGGTTTGGAGTTTGGAGCATTTTGGAGTTCGGATTTTTGTATTAGAGATGCTCAGCCTGTATATTCCAGACAAGATCAAGCTCATTCAGGATGCTATGGACATAGACAACATGTATATTCTGCTGGGCACAGTGGCTCACACTTGTAATCCCAGCACCTTGGGAGGCTGAGGCAAGAGGATTGCTGAGCCCAGAGTTTCAAGACCATCCTGGGGAAACTTCACGAGACCTTGTCTGTACAATAAATAAAAAAATTAGCCTGGTGTGGTGCCACAGATCTGGAGTTTTAGCTACTTGGAAGGCTGAGGTGGAAGGATTGCCTGAGTCCTGCAGGTCGAGGCTGTGGTGGCCTTGCGTGTGCCACTGCACTCTAGCCCGGGTGACAGTGAGACTCTGACTAAAAAAAAAAAGACAACCTGTATTTTCCAATGCCAATTCCATTAAGTAGGATTGGCATTACTGAGGCATAGGGTAAATGTTACAGTTAGTTTGAACTGGTAAACCTTTTTTTCATTTTACACTTGAACCAATGCTGTTTGAGAATGCTGGCTGTTGCACAACTTGCTGATATTTGGTGTTACTAGTTTTTAACATTTCAGCACTGCTGATAAATGTGTCATGATATCTCATTGTAGTTTAAATTTGCATCTCTCTGCTGGCTAATGATACCAACAAGTTTTCATTAGTTTATTGGTCCCCCATATATCTTTTTTGGTGAAATATCTGTTCAAGTCCTTTGCTAATTTTATTTTTTGAGTTGGCATCTCACTCTGTCATCCAGGCTGGAGTGCAGTGGCACACTCATGGCCACCACAGCCTCAACCTACTGGGCTCAGGTGATCCTTCTGCCTTAGCTTTCCAAGTAGCTGGAACTACAGCCATCCATCACCATGCCCGGCTAATTTGTTTTTTAATTTATTGTAGAGATGAGGTCTCACCAAATTGCCCAGGCTGGTTTCAAACCCGTGGGCTCAGGCAATCCTTTCAACTTAGCATCCCAAAGTGCTGGGATTATAGACGTGAGCCAACATGCCCGGCCTACTTGTTTTAAAAAACGGAATTATCTTTTATTATTGAGTTGCTGGAATACACACACACAAACACACACACACACACACACACACACACACACACACACACACACACACACACACACACACATTTTTTTTCTTGAAACCTATCCTTAGTCAGATTTATGTTTTACAAATATTCCTCCTAGTCTGTGGCTTATTTATTTTGTTAGTAATAATTTTGATGAGCAGATTTTACAAAGTTAATGTCTGATTTGTCAGGTTTTTTTCTGAGTCAGGATCTCACTCTGTCACCTAGGTTGGAGTGCCAACGGCATGATCACGAATCACTGCTGCCTCAAACGCCTAGGCTCAAATGATCTAGCAACCTCAGCCAACCTAGTAACTGAGACTTCAGACATATGCTACCCTGCCAGGGTAATTTTTTGATTTTTTTTTTTTTTTTTTGTAGAGACAGGGTCTCACTATGTTTCCCAGGCTGGTCTCAAATTTCTGGACTCAAGCAATCCTCCCACCTTGGCCTCCCAGAGTGCTGGGATTACAGACAGGAACCACTGGGCTTGGCCTTGACAGTTTTCCTTTTGTGATATTGTCTCTCTTCCTATGAAAAAAAAGTGTGCCTAATCCCAAATCATGAAGATAATCTCTCATACTTTTCTCTAAAAGCTCCAAAGATTTAGTTTTTATGTATATTTAC
>NW_006955151.1:0-825 GCF_000164805.1 Carlito syrichta
CATAAGAAATAAGATAGAGAAGTGGTACCTCATTAAACTGACAAGTTTCTGCAAAACCAAAGAAACCATCAAGGGAATGGGGAGACAGCCCACAGACTGGGAAAAAGTATTTGCCAACTCTATGTCTGACAAAGGCCTAACATCTAAGATCTAAAAGGAACTCAAATCTGCTGAAAAGAAAAAAACAAACAACCCCATTACAAAGTGGGCAAAAAAACATGAACAGACACTTCCCAAAAGAAGACATATGAGTCATTAAGGAAATGCAAATTAAAACTACATTGAGATACCACCTAACTCCAGTCAGAATGGCCATTATCAATAACTCAAAAAATAACAGATGCTGGAGAGGATGTGGTGAAAAGGGAACACTTCTACACTGTTGATGAGAGTGTAAACTAGTGCAACCTCTGGGGAAATCAGTGTGGCAATCCTAAAAGCTCTAAAAATCAACCTTCCATATGACTTCACAATCCCCCTACTGGGAATATACCCTGATGAACACAAATCACTCTATAAAAAATATATGTGCACATGTATGTTTATTGCAGCATTGTTCCCAATAGCAAGATCATGGAACCAACCATGCTGTTCATCAAAAGATGACTGGATTAAAAAAATTTGGTACATATACACAATGGAATATTATGCAGCCATAAAAAAGAACAAAATCATGAATTTCACAGCAAACTGGATGGAATTAGAGTTTATAATACTGAGTGATCTCTCATAGAAACAAAGATCTGAGTCTCACATATTTCTCACTCATAAGTGGACCTTGACAACTATCGAAATACTATTTTAAAAAAAGGATTGACAGTAGCA
>NW_006955152.1:0-735 GCF_000164805.1 Carlito syrichta
AAGGTGAAACTGTGGCTCAGATGATAGCACAGCAAGATGGATTTATTACTGACTGGACATCCATCCACGAGAGAGTTAGATGAGAAATCAGCATCAGGCTGGAGGCAGCCCTTCAGTGGAAAATGGAAGGACTCCTGTTCAACATGTTGCAGATTTAAAAAAAAAATCAATGACAGATGAAGATACACAAGATATGTTGGCCAACTTGACAGGAAACATAAAGTCTAAAGGACCACTTCAGAAAATCTTTGATGGCAGAATTATTATCTAAAGATATATCCACATGCTACAACTAAGGACTAATGTTAGCTGGCTGACATTTAATAGTGTTTATTATCAAATTGTCAGTCAGGAAAGTCACAATAAAGAAAAGGTAAAAATATGCTAGAAAAAGACTTGTCTGTGGACCAGGTCACCTAGGGGTGCTTGTTAGTGACAGATGACTGGGACCCTTCCCTCTGATATTGCTTTGGGAAGCACTGACTTAAAGATTTTTTCTCACTGTAAATCCATATGAATCAAGATTGTAAGTAGCTGCCAAACTAATACGATCTGCTCATTTGATTTTAGGGTACATTAAAACAATTACTTTCCCAGGAGCAAAGAAGAAATGAAAACAATAATCACATCTTCCATTTATTGACCATTTACTCTGGTGAGCCATTGTGCCAAGTATTCTACATACATTATCTCATTTAATAGTGACATCCTTTCCCATCCTTTCCATGTGGATGT
>NW_006955153.1:0-929 GCF_000164805.1 Carlito syrichta
AATCCCAGAAACTAGTGAAGAGCCCCCGTACTTGAGGAAGAGTCCTGAACTTAAGTAAAAGGTTGAACATGAGGGACAGCCCTGCACCTGCAGGACAGCCCCCACACCTGAGAGAGACTCCAGCACCTGATGAAGAGACCCTGCAGCCAGAGAAGAGCCCTGCACCTGAAAAGGTACCCCTGCACATGGAGGAGAGACCAACCACGTGAGGGAACCACCCTGAATCTGAGGCAGAGCACTCACCTTATGAAGAGTGCCTACACCTGAGGCAGAGCCTCTGAAGTTGAGGAAGATCCCAGTACCTGATGAAGAGCACCTGCCCCTATAGAAAAGTTACTGCACTTCATTTAGAGCCATTGCTCATGAGGGAGACCCAGTTCTTGAGTCTTGCTAATTTTTAAAAATTAGTAAGGCCTGGTGGCACATACCTATAATTCCAGCTACTCAGGAGGCTAAGGCAGGGAAATCACTTGAGCCTGGACATTTGGGGCTGCAGTGAGCTGTGATCCAGCTATTATTTTTATACCTTCATAAAGTTGAAACATTTAAGTTGAGCCCTCCCACCAAGTCAGGGATTGTCTGTAATTCATTTCTACTAACCAACGTCCTCACTTACTTGAAGGACACAATCAGAGACAAGTGTTCAATCAGTACATCTCTGACTTACAAAAGCCATCTTTAGAAAAGTCAGTCAGCAACACCAGTAAGAAAGGAGGAGAAGAAAACAACTCTGTTGCTGTTTTTAGACAATAAAAAGATAAAGAAAACTGAAGGGTCTATTTCCACAGAAAGTTAAGACATGAGCAATTCAGACAGTCCTGCACTTAATTGGGGAAACTTGAATTTAGTCTGCACTGACACCCAGCAGCTGCCTCCCAAGGCAAAAACAAACAAACCAAAAAAACCTGATACTGTAATCATACAAAATG
>NW_006955154.1:0-2788 GCF_000164805.1 Carlito syrichta
TTGGGGCACTAGGGGGAATCTGAAAGGATTTATTTTAAAATTTTGTAAAATAATTTTTTTTTGAGTTGGAGTCTTACTCTGTTGCCCATGCTAGAGTGCAGTATCATGTTCACAGTCACCACAGTCTCAACTTGCTGGACTCAGGTGATCCTTTAGCCTCAGCCTTCCAAGTAGATGGAATTTCAGGTGTGCACCACCATGCTCAAGTTGCCAAGTTGCCAGGGTTTGTCTTAAACTCTTGGACTCAGGCAGACCTCTTGTCTCTGCCTCCCAAAGTCCTGGGATTAGAGGTGTGAGCCACTGCACCCAGGCTTATAAAAGGATTTTTAAAAGTTCAGGGAAACCATGTACAGTTCATCCTGTCTGTACCCTGGGTCAGCGCAGCAGCAGGCCTGCCAGTAGCAGCTGTGTGCCAGCCTAGCTCTATCTGCTGTTTCCTCAAGGAACACCGAATTCTAAAGTGACTTTCTAATGGGAGGAAACAGATGTTATCACTGCTGCTCCTGTAGAGTCCCAGGAAAAAAAGAAAACAACACCCAAACCCTTTCTTTCTCTGAGACTCTGACTTTTTTCTGGCACAGCTTGAATGGCAGCAGTGAGTCACTGTGTGCTGGGAGGTGACATCCAGTGGCACCTCCTTCGTGGCTCTGGCCCTGGGAGCCTGAGAAGATAGGACTATTTCCACTGGAGGTGTCTCTGTTTCTGGTTCAGCCAGTATTTCAGACCAGCTCAAGTGTGGAGAGATGTGCTTGCTGAGGCTGAAGTGCTTTAGGAGTGCAGGAATCCTGGAGGGCTCCAGGAAATCCTTGGGAGGGGTAGCATTGCCACCTCAGAGACCCCTGGTGCAATTCAGGGGACTTGGGTAGAGGAAATATTTGGACAAATATGGCAGAGCTTCATGTTTCCCTCTCTCAAGACTAAATAATGTCAGATAAAATTACCTTTTTTTTCTCCAGCCCTGAAAACACAATTCCAGACTGACTAAGTGGTCTGAGTTTTGCTTTAGCTTATTCATCTGTGTGGAGGTCCTGCTTCCCCAAAGGGGCTTCAACTACAAAAATCTACATTTTATATGAATAACTCTTAGTTTATTTAATGTCTTTCCTGTAATTTCATTCTCCTCAAGGAGGAAATTTTAATTATATGATACCAGGTTTTAAATTAGGGCCTGGACCTCTGTGGATTCTTTGCCCTCCAAGGGTGATTAAATTGCACAATCTGGGTTGAGGTCTACTGCTGTGACTATGTAAGGCCATCCCATCCCAAATCACTATTTGGTGTCTAAGATATATGAACAATTTACAGATGTAATCTACTGATTTATGTCTTGCTCCATATTGTAACAAGAAACTGTTGGCATTTTAACTTAATTTTATAATTTTCTATTGGGACCAATATGCATGGTGGTTGGAATATAGGGCTAAGTGGATGTTTCCTTGTGACTTAATAATACTATGATATCTTACACTTGTGTGGTTCTTTACATTTTATCAGCAGTTTTTATGTAATCTCATTTGATTCCCAAACAACTCCTCATGATCAGTGTGCTAGCATTTGTAAGGGGATGGAGGAACTATTTCTAGAATACTTCAGGAGGAATATTATCAGTATGGTGGTGTCTATCTTCCAATCACTCCACCCTAGGTTCCCTGGGATTGCTCTGAGACCTCAGGGTGGAAATCATGGACCACACTCAGTACTCTGTGGAACCAGCAAAGCCATGATAGGGCCACGTCATCAGGGAGACAACTCTATATCTGATTTTGTTCTCCTTTCCAGTTATGGAAACAACTCTAGGCTCCTGGAGTAACTAACTGCTTCCTCTTAATAAAAATGTACGTGATGTGTGTCTTTTCTGTCAAGACACTGGTCTAGATGAAGTGACAGTTGGATAATTTTAAAGTAGAAAGGATGTTATCAGACAGATCTGTTTTAGGTCCAATACTTTCTTGTTAGGTCTCTTTAGACAAGTCACTTAGCATCTCCTAGCTGAGATTTCTGCCAGCATCAGACTATTTTATCTCTTAGAGGGCATTGGAAATCCAGCCACATATCTCTGCTTGTCAGTTTTGGTCTCTTTGGGTCATGGCAGCAGGGTCTAGGATAGGGTCTGGTTTATAGTAAGCACAACATATGCAGTTTTTAACACAATTGAATGAATGTTTTGGCTAGGAAGCTTTTAGTTTTGAGGGGTAGAAATCCTAACTCAAACTCTCTTCAAGATGCAGAAATATGCTAGATAACATGATTGAGAAAGCCCTGATGTTTGGCCAAGATCAGATGTGGTTGACTCCATGACTGTGCTTCCTTGGGACCTTCCAACATTGCCTTCTTGCTGGTGCTGACTTCTTCCTCATACAGCATTGGGAAGACCACAAGAGTCTTAGGGCTTATACTGCACAAAGAAAATTCAGAGGGTGACTCTGTCTTTGAGAGGAGGATATGTCTCTCCTAGAACTCCCATCAAGCTTCTCTTCATGTGTCATATGACAAATTTGCAACATACTCCATTTGTGAGCCAGGATCTGTGGTCAAGTAATGTCTCTCATGGATGACCCAGGCATGCATTCCCAGGCCAGTCACTCACAAGGACAATGAGATTTCCCTTAGAACATCTGTCTCTGAAGCCAGCAGCATGGTCAGCCCTGCCTGAAGAACATGTTTCACATATTGGAAGGGTGGGTACATGGACCCAAATGAGGGAACTTTCTGGAAGGAGACAATGGATGCTGACTGGGGTGGAATGCAGCCTCTAATATTCATCTTGCTATGTAAGGGACCAGTCGCA
>NW_006955155.1:0-4386 GCF_000164805.1 Carlito syrichta
TGAGCTCAGCCATGCCACTCACCTCAGCCTCCCAAAGGTGCAGGATTACAGGCTGAGCCACCGAGCCTGGCCTGATGTACTGTATTTTAAGGGTATGCATGTGTATATTTGTGTGCAAGCATGTATATGTAGAAGAGCTTTGCTATCTGAGGAATACTGGCATCTTGTCTTCCTACCAGTCCCTAAAGAGAAACAAAGCACTGGAATGAAATCTCTGAGAAGGTAAAAAGAGATGACTGTGTTCAACAGAAAGGGATATTTGAGAGGGACTGATTTTATAGGTAGTTAATTAATTAGTAAATATTTCCATGTTACGACAATTTTTACTTCTCTGTAAAACCTATTGAAAACTCAAAGAATTTTTGGGTCAAGGATCACTTTATATAATATTTTTAAAGAGAATTTCTCCATTGCTTTTTTTTTTTTTTTGAGTTGGGTCTCACTCTGTCACCCAGACTGGAATGCAGTGGCACACTCCTGGCCACCGCAGTCTGAACCTGCTGGGCTCTAGCAATTCTTCCACCTCAGCCCTCCAAGTAGCCAGAACTACAGGCGCACGCTACCACACCCAGCTAGTTTTTGATTTATTGTGGAGGTGAGGTCTCCCAAGTTGCCTGGGCGGGTCTTGAACCCGCAGTCACAGGCCATCCTCTTGCCTCAACCTCCCAAAGTGCTGCAATTACAGGCTGAGCCACCAAGCACAGCCTAATTTCTCTATTACTTTTAGACTGAGTCTCATCACCTGCCTTTAAGATTTCTGTTCACTTAAAATTATTACTCTCTTTTCTGTCCTATTCAGCTTACAGACAACAGCAGATTGCAGCGCTCACAAGGCCGCATCTGTTTATTACCTCCTCTTTGTCCTTCCTATGACCGGGTATCATCTCCAAGCTCGTCGCCACCTCTATGTTCTGGCTGCAGAACCAAGGCTCCTGGTGCCTGTGGATATGGACACAAACATGCACTGCTATGCCCTCTTAGAAGTCAACTACAAGGTAACTCTCCCTGTTACTAACTTGATATTTTATTACCATTTTTCCATCTTTTTAGACCATAATATTTCAAAGGTGTTCTCCAGTGAAAAGTGAGTTGAACTTTCATAAAAATTGAAGTTTCCAAAGTTCTTGTGCATTCTTCCAGGCCATTCATGTCCATTTATACTCTATGGGTGTAATTGGTTAGGATCATTAGCTACTCTTTTGTTCTTATGGCTTACAATTTGAAAATGTCCCTGCTAACTTTACATGGCTGATAGTGTGCTAAAAAGCTATGTTAGATTTATTCTTAGATGTGTTAGCTGAGTACTTTAAAATCCAAATATGTATTTGGTGGGAGCTTTCAGTTAGATGTACAAATAGATACAAATCATATTAACTCTTCATATTATTAAGTACCTCCTGTGCTAGGCTCAAAATGAAGTGCCATCATGATATTCCTTAAGGCAATGTACAAAATGAGGTGATATCATCATATTCCTTAAGGCACTTTTATCCATTGGAGACCCAGCATGGGTGCAAAGAAATTAGAGTGGTAATTAGAGGTTATGTGTGCAATAGAGAGGGAGCTGAGAAGTAGTGCCTTGCTCAACTGTGGGGCTTGGAGAGGCTGTCACTGTGGACAGTGTTAGACTGAGACTTGCCAGCTGAGTGACACATCACAGCAGAGAAGACAATATGTGCAAAAATTCAGAGGCATCAGAAGTGCAGCCTTTCAGTTCTGCTGGCATGTGACAGACAAGACTTGAAGTAGTCAGAAATGATGCATCCCTACTTTAGTCATTTAAGATTTGAGTACCGTCAGTCATTTTCTTATGGTAATACGTTGGATGATCAAGATCCACTATATGAGTGAGAACATGTGATACTCAGATCTTTGTTTCTGTGACATTTACCATAAGAAAATGACTGACAGTGGTGGGAAATTATGGGGGGGAAGGGGATGCGACATGGGATTAATGTTAGTAAATATCTGTATGGGGACGGGGAGATACCTCTTATCAACAAGGGTGCCTGAGCGAAGCATATTTGTATACCTAACCCTTAACTGTACCCCACAATAACATAATAAAAAATATTGATTATATAATTTAAAAAAGCATATTGGACCAAACTCTGGAGAAAAGAAAAAGATTTTAGTACCAGAGAGGCTTTCATGCCATTTCACAGTCTCCACATTCTGTGGGAAAGGGGAGGTATAGAGTGGAGATGTTTCTTCTTTTCAGATTCCACTGTTTACCTAGTGAACTGTGACTGTACTTTTACATTTTTAAAGGGCACTCAGTGGTATGAACAAACCAAAGAAGACTTGATGACTCCTACCCTTCTTCCAGAACTCCACCTTTTAAAGCAGGTAAGTTGGGTGTGACTTAGGGAGATCTATCTAAGAGACTGATTCAAAAAGAGTAGCATAAGGATAGTTAAATAAGGCTGGTGCTGTGGCTATAACCCCAGCACTTTGTGAAACCAAGGTGGAAGGATCACTTGATCCCAGGAGTTCAAGAAGAGCCTGGGGAACATCGCAACACCTCATCTCTTAAACATCTCTGCTTTCTGCACATTTTGTAGAAAACAAGAAAGCAGCAGCAGGAGAAATAAGTCATGACAAATAGAGAAAGCATTGCCTGAGATATCTTTGCTGATAGGTGAGATGGTCTTAGGTCATGATTCACATAGTTTTTTTGGTCTGAAAACGGAGCTTGTTAACCTTTCAGTGTCTCTTTCCAGCTCACTTATTTCCTCTGAGAAGCATAGGTTTCAGTTTGTCAAACCAGCACATTTTCAGACTATATTTCCATTTATCTTGGCATATTAAAGCACTGAATGGATTGTTGTTCTTCTTCCTCTTCAAGGGCATAAGATGACTTGGAAGAACAGAAATGTCGGAGACTTCCGAACTTTGGCAGATAAAGTTGGTGTTAGAGTTCTTCAGCTCCAGAAGCCACCAGGAGGGGCTACAGAACCACCCTAAGCGGGGCCTCTTCATGAACTCCAAATTCCTCCCTGTTGTGAAGTGCTCAATTGATAACACCTTGGACCAGTGGCTAAAAGGTAGTAATTGCATTGTGCCCTTCGGCTTTAAGATATGCTGAACTCAGGCTTTTCTCTTGCCACTTGTTTTTATTTTTTCCATTAATAATGAAATCTGAGTATAAGCCAGAATGACCGTAGACTTAATGTTTCCACTCAGGTGAATCAGATCCTGATTATCTACATAATTCAGCTTTAAAAAAAGTTCATGCAGTCCTGCTTTATGTTTATGAGCCATGCAGCGAATACATGTAGCAACTTTAATACCTCTTAACTCTTTGGTCCTTGTTTTATCTTCCCCAGCATCAGATCATGGTTCCTTTCCAGTGGCCCTGTCTCATGTTTCTTAGGGGTGTGGCCTGGCGCCTACTTGAGGCCAGCAGCCATTTTCTCCCTATGTTTGTACCCCCCCATGTATACTTACAACTTATCGTGTGCTTATTGAGTGAATTCTTGTTGTACCAGCTCTGTAAGTCCATCAGTGAGAACTTGGGAATCATGTAGCAGTAGCCTTTTATCAGTAGATGTACTGACATGTGATTGCGAGGAAATTGTAAAGTTACTCCTCATAGTGTGGAAGTGATCCCTGAAACACATGAGATAATTATGAGGCCTTTTGACTTACAGAAACATATCTTACATGTTTATATGTGCCTGAAATTGATTTTCAGTAGTCAAGTGCTTAATCTTTTCAGTTTATTCAATTGCTTCCAATAAACATCTAATGGCAACGTGCTTTGGGTAAATACTAATGCTACCAGTGTCAGTAGTACCAATATTTGCTTGATTCTTCAATGCTATTAGTAATCAGTAGAGTCTGAATATAGTTCAGTTAAAAATATTCATCTGTTGCCGGGCACGGTGGCTCACACTGTGAGTACTTTGGGAGGCTGAGTTGAGAAGATTGCCTGAGCCCAGGGGTTTGAGACCAGCCTGGGAAACTTGGTGGGACCTTGTCTCTACAATAAATAAAAAAATTAGCTGAGCATGATGGCAAATGCCTGTAGTTCCAGCTACTTGGAAGGCTGAAGCAGAAGGATCACCTGAGCCTAGCAGATCGAGGATGCGGTGGCTGTGAGCATTCCACTCCAGCCTGGGCAAGAGAGTGAGACTTGGTATCAAAACAAAGAAACAAAAAGAATCATCTGTAATACCACGAGATAAATTTCTGAAAAAAATTAGGTTGTAACCCATATTATTAGGGATGTGCTTGCAAAGCAGCAATTTTCTTCCTTTTTTATATTGCATTTTAAAGATGTGTGGGAGTTCCAGTAAGATGGCAATGGCATAGGTGGAGTTGTGAGATTCTCTGAACGTGAGGTCTCAAGAAGACCTTTACTTTTCTTCTCCCATCCCCCTG
>NW_006955155.1:4406-6040 GCF_000164805.1 Carlito syrichta
CGGGGAAATACATTTAGATAGGAGGCAACTTTCCAAAACCTGAAAACCTCACATGTTAAGTAACATTCTTATCTTAATAAAAGCCAAGTTCCAATATAACCAGGTAGGTCACAATGTTGTTAATCTTTTGGAATCTACCCTTTTTTTATTAAAAAGTAGGAATGTGTGGTATTCATGTTGGCACTGCTTCTCACAGTGCCTCTTTGTGTAGCAGTCAAGTAATGAGTTGTGTTTTTCAGTTGCTGGCTCCTATCCTGGTAGACATGGGCAGGTCTGTGGATCAACATCCCCTCTGGTTGTAGCTATGGTGCCTTTTTAGATGGATCTTAGGGGTACTATCGTCAGTGGTATTGTTTTTGCCTTCTTCCCCAGGAGATCCCTGTCCGGAGCCTTGCCATGTCATTGAATCCTGACTGAGCTTCCCAGAGGTGACTGGCTGTAGACCTACTGGATATTGATTATCAGAGCATTTGAGCCAAGAATGAGCTCATTTGCCTTTGTTGGTTTTACCTGAAAACTGCTCACATGGAGGCTATACTGAAGAAGATGTGCCACGTACCCATACATGAGCCCAGTGGAGGGCTCTTGTGTGAGGCAGATGCATCAGAACACGAAGCCCCTCCACCCCTGCCCTTTATTGATGCTGTGAGCCACATTTGAAAGTCCTCTTAGTATACAACTCTGAGGAAGAGAAACTTAGAACACCACTCTTGCACTAAATGGATTGTTGTTGTTCTTTCCTCTTCAAGGCTACAAGAAGACTTGAAAAAAGAAGAATGTCTGAGACTTCTGAACTTTGGAAGACACAGTTGGTGTTAGAGTTCTTCAGCTCCTGAAGCCACCAGGAGTGGGTACAGAACCACCCTAAGCGGGGGCTCTTCATGAACTCCAAATTCCTCCCTGTTGTGAAGTGCACAATGGATAACATCTTGGACCAGTGACTACAAGGTAGTAATTGCATTGTGCCCTTCGGCTTTAAGATATGCTGAACTCAGGCTTTTCTCTTGCCACTTGTTTTTTTTTTTTCCATTAATAATGAAATCTGAGTATAAGCCAGAATGACCGTACACTTAATGTTTCCACTCAGGTGAATCAGATCCTGATTATCTACATACTTTAGCTTTAAAAAAAGTTCACGCAGTCCTGCTTTATGAGCCATGCAGAGAATAGATATAGCCTCTTTAGTACCCCTTAACTCTTAGGTCCTTGTTTTATCTACCCCAGCATCAGATCATGGTTCTTTTCCAGTGACCCTGTCTCATGTTTCTTAGGGGTGTGTCCTGGCGCCTACTTGAAACCATCAGCCATTTTCTCCCTATTTTTTGTACATACCCCATGTATACTTAAGAACTTATCGTGTGCTCATTGAGTGAATTTTTGTTGTACCAGCTCTGTAAGTCCATTAGTGAGAACTTGGGAGTCATGTAGCCGTGGTCTTTTATCAATAGATGTACTGACATGTGATTGTGAGGAAATTGTCAAGTTACTCCTCATAGTGTGGAAGTGATCCCTGAAACACATGAGATAATGATGAGGCCTTTGACTTACAGAAACATATCTTTACATGTTTATGTGTGCCTGAATTTGATTTTCAGTAGTCACTTTTTAATCTTATCAGTTCATTCAACTGCTTC
>NW_006955155.1:6060-13026 GCF_000164805.1 Carlito syrichta
AAAAAGAATCATCTGTAATACCACGAGATAAATTTCTGAAAAAAATTAGGTTGTAACCCATATTATTAGGGATGTGCTTGCAAAGCAGCAATTTTCTTCCTTTTTTATATTGCATTTTAAAGATGTGTGGGAGTTCCAGTAAGATGGCAATGGCATAGGTGGAGTTGTGAGATTCTCTGAACGTGAGGTCTCAAAATGACCTTTACTTTTCTTCTCCCATCCCCCTGCCCACCGCCAGTCGCACTGGTCCAAGGCCCGGGGACCTTTGGTCCCATGGAGGGCCAGATATTGCAGCCCTGGGCTGCTGCTCTCCATCATACCTGACTCCCACCTGTGTGGGAGTCTTAGGTCTTGGCTCCCTCCCTGGCTACACCGTCTCTCGCCCACCACCCAACGCCAAGCCACCGGTCACTCAGGGATGCTCTGGGCGCCCGACCCTGAGTGACACTCACCCCATTTCTGGCTGAAGTACCCTGTGGGGGACCCAGGGCCACTCTCCCCACTCACCGCCTGCTCTTTGGAGTTTTGGAGCTCTAGAGCTCTGGGCCCACCCTGGCTGAGGCACTCAGCACATGACCCCATGTTTAGGGACCCAGACAAGCAGAGAGAAAAGATCCACTAAAGTGAAACTGCCAACTCAGCCATTCTCCAGGCAGAGGTTTGCATTGCCCCGCCCACCTATCAACAGCCCCCACCTCAGTTCCTAAGGTAACCTCTCTAAACAGGCCCCACCCCTACGCTGAATCAGACAAAAGCAACTAATCATTGCAAACCTCCCAGGCAGCAGGCTAAAAAAAAAAACAGACCCAAACTGTGAGTAAATTTAGCTGCCTGCAACGAAAAATAAAGGTGAGAGGCTGGAGATCAGAGCTGAAGTGTCTTCAGACACGCAGAAAAGTTTCCAGAACTAGTCTGATCTCTTATTTTGACTTTGGATTGTATCATTTTGACTCTTTGTTTTGCTCACTTTTTTTGCTTTCTGACTTATACTGTTTCATGATTTTATTGGTCTGTCTCTCTGTAGCTACCAGTATTATTTAGGGAATCTTTCTCACATGTTTTTTTTTTCTTCACTTCTCTCCTGCCTTGTGTCTCTTTCTCAACTGTTAGTTGGTATGTGTGTCTGTTTTACCTCTCACTCTTCTCTCTTTCTAACGTCCTATTGACCCCCCTTCCTCCATTATTTTCCTCCTTTGTAACCCCTTTTAATCCAGGGACTAAATCTACATACCGCTGCACAGACAGATTGTAAGGTAGTAGGAAATAGGTTCCAGTGTGCTCATACACCTGTTGGTGGATGCTAGAATCAGCATGTAGATTCTGAACCACAGCTTCCCTCTCAATTAAACCTCAAAACTACAAAAAGTACAGCCTGCAGCCCACATTCCAACCTCAAAAGTGAACAAATCCAGAGGACCCTCATAAAGAAGAACAGGAGATTGCACAAGTGAAACAAAAGCAACTCCACCTTCCCTGAAAAACAAAATTAAAGAAGGGAAGGGAAAGAGGAAGAGAGAGAAAAATCTATACAAATGAAGAAATACCAAAAGAAGAATATGGGTCTTTCCCAGACCCCTGGGAGGGCAGATACTGAGAAAACAGACTTTGGAATGCAAACAATGAAGAGCCCACAAAATGACTGATCTCAAACTACAAACCTAGATATCAAGACATTAATGGAGAGATTAAAAAGAATTGAGGAGAGACAAGAAGAAACTAGGAAGGAGCTGATATCTGAGATAACAGTAATAAAGAATACTGTGAATAAAATAAATAACAAACTGATAAGTATGGAAAGCAGAATTACCCAAGCAGAAGAATCTCAGAGCTTGAGTACCAAAATGTAGAACTATCTCAACTCTTAAAAACACAGAAAACAAGCTCAAAAAGACAAAACAAAACCTTCAAGAAATGAGTGATTACTTCAGTAGATCGAACCCAAGAGTAATTGGCCTTCCTGAGGCAGAAAGAGAGACAGAGACCACACTGGAACAAACTTTCCATGAGATCATTCAAAAAAAACTTCCCTTATCTAATCAGTGATGCAAAAATTCAAACACAAGAGATTCAAAGAACCCCTGCAAGACAACAAATGAGAAGACCAACTCCTAGACACATAATAATTTGCCTAAACAAAGTAGGCATAAGAGAAAAAATCCTAAAGGCAGCAAGAGAAAAAGGAGACCTATGTTCACCTACCATGGAAGACCAATGAGAATAGCAGCAGATTTATCTACAGAAATCCTGCCGGCTAGGAGAGCTTGGAGCCCGATCTTCAAAGTCCTTAAAGATAAACAGTTTCAACCAAGAATAACTTACCCGGCCAAGTTAAGCTTCATTAGCGAGGGAGAATTAAAATCTTTCCCAGATATTCATTCCCTAAGAACTTACGCTGCCAACAAGCCACCTCTACATGAAACACAAGAAAGTACTAAACACAGAGGAAAAGGAAAAAAGAACATTCTTCAGAAGAGTACAGGAAAAAGATTAAAATACACAAGAACCAACCCCAAAACCAAAAGAAAGACAAAAAACCAAGTGGAAGAACAATAACTCTATAAGAACTCTATGGAATAAAAATGAACATTAATACCAACAAGGTCCCCCCCAAACCCACAAAGACATGGACACTAAACAGCATGATGCTAACCAACTCCTGGGTAAATGATGAAATCAAAACAGAGATCAAAAAGATACCTGGAAACATCTTACCAAATCATCTTACCAAAATCTCTGGGACACTATGAAAGGTGTAATAAGAGCGGAATTTTTATCCCTACAAATACATATGAAGAAAATGGAAGGATCACAAATTAATGGCCTAACAAGCCACCTAAGGAAGCTGGAAAAGCAAGACCACAAAAACCCTAATTTCAGCAGAAGAATCCAGATCACCAAAATAAAAGCCCAAATCCAGGACGTAGAAGACAAAAAAAAATACAGAAAAATCAATGAGACAAAAGGTGGTTCTTCAAAAGGATAAACAAGATCGATGGTCCCCTAGCTAGACTGACCAAGAAAAAGAAAGAAAAAACCCAATTAAACACAATCAGAAACACAAAAGGTGAAGTCCCATCTGACCCCGAAGAAATACAAAAGATCATTAGAGACTACTACGTACACTTGTACGCTTGTATGGAAACAAACTTGAAAACCTTAAGGAAATGGAGGACTTTCTGACATCACACAACCTGCCTAGGTTGAACACGGAGAAATTGAGAACCTAAATAGGTCAATAACAATCAAGAAAATCGACTATGTAATAAGAAAACTACCTACAAATAAAAGCCCTGATCCATATGGTTTTCCAGCAGAATTCTACAAGACATTTAAAGAGGAGCTGATACCAGTCCTACTGAAGGTAATCTAAGCGGTTGAAAAACATGGAGCTCTCCCCAGATCATTTTATGAAGCCATCATTACATTGATACCCAAGCCAGGTAAAGACCCAACAAAGACAGAGAAGTATGGGCCAATATCTTTGATGAACATAGATGCTAAAATTCTCAACAAGATCCTAGCAAACTGGATTCAAGAACACATCTCAAAAATGATCAATCATGACCACATGATTATATCATTAGATGCAGAAAAAGCTTTTGATATAATCCAGCACCCCTTCTTGATAAAAACCCTCGAGCATCTAGGCATATGGGGAACATACCTCAAAATAGTAAGAGCCATCTACAAGAAACCCACAGCCAGCATACTCCTAAACGGACACAAATTGGAACCATTTCCCCTGAAAACTGGAACAAGACAAGGATGCCCACTCTCACCCCTCCTGTTCAACATAGTATTGGAAGTCCTGGCTCGAGCAATCAGAGAAGAGAAGGCAATCAGGGGTATCCATAGGAAAAGAGGAAGTCAAGTTATCTCTCTTTGCAAATGATATGATTGTGTACCTTGAAAACCCAAGAGAATCTGTCAAAAACCTCCTTACGCTGATAAAGACCTTTGGCAAGTCTCAGGATACAAAATAAATGTGTAAAAGACAATTGCAATTCCTTACACCAATAATAAACAAACAGAAACCCAAATAAAAAGCACAATTCCATTCACAATAACCACACAGAAAAAATGAAATACCTTGGCATCTTCCTAACCAGAGATGTGAAAGACCTTTACAATGAAAACTACAAAAACACTGCTCAAAAAAATCAAAGATGACACAAACAAGTGGAAAAATATCTCATCCTCATGGATTGGAATAGTCAACATTGTGAAGATATCCATCTTACCTAAGGCAATACCCATCAAATTACCAGCAACATTCTTCTCAGACCTAGAAAAAACAACACAGGAATTCATATGGAAACATAAACAACCAAGAATAGCCAGAACAATCCTCAGCAAAAAATAAATAAATAAATAAAGCAGGTGGTATCACATTACCAGACTTCAAACTTACGATAAAGATACAATCTTCAAAACAGCTTGATACTGGTATAGGAACAGACCATATAGATCAATGGAATAGAATTGAGATTCCAGAGGCAAAACCCTCAATTTTCTCAACCAACTCATCTTTGACACAGCCTCCACCACCTACCACTGGGGAGAGGAGAACCTATTCAGTAAATGGTGCTGGGAAAACTGGCTGACCATATGCAGAAGATTGAAACAGGACCCCTATCTATCCCCATACACAAAAATTGACTCCAAATGTATCAGAGACCTAAATGTAAAACCTCAAACCATAAGAACCTTAGAAAATGAAGGGCATACCCTCATGGAAATCGGAACTGGCATCCATTTCCTCAATAAAAGCTGAAATCCACAGATCATAAGAGATAAGATAGATAAGTGGGACCTTATTAAACTGACAAGCTTCTGCAAAGCCAAAGAAACCATCCAGAGAGCAGAGAAGACAGCCTACAGACTGAGAAAAAGTATTTGCCAATTCCAGATCCGACAAAGGCTAAACATCTTGGATCTACAAGGAACTCAAACGTGCTGAAAAGAAAAAAACAAACAACCCCATCAAAAAATGGGCAAAAGATATGAACAGACACTTCACAAAGGAAGACATCCGAGCAACCAAAAAACACATGAAGAAATGTTCAACCTCACTAATCATCAGGGAGATGCAAATCAAAACCACACTGAGATATACCACCCAACTTCTGTCAGAATGGCAGTTATCAATAACTCCAATAACAACAGTTGCTGGAGAGGGTGTGATGAAAAGGGAACACTTCTACACTGTTGGTGGGAGTGTAAACTAGTGCAACCTCTTTGGAAAGCAGTGTGGCAATTCCTAAAAGCTCTAAATATCAACCTCCCATATGACCCTGCAATCCCCCTACTGGGAATATACTCTGAAGAACTCAAATTACTCTATCAAAAAGATACCTGCACATGAATGTTTATCGCAGCATTGTTCACAATAGCAAGAACCTGGAAGCAACCATGCTGTCCATCAAAAGAGGACTGAATCTAAAAAATGTGGTACATATACACGATGGAATACTACTCAGTCATAAAAAAGAAGAAAATCATGAATTTCGCAGCAACCTGGATGGAACTAGAGTCTATAATACTGAGTGACCTCTCACAGAAACAAAGATCTGAATATCACATGTTCTCACTCATACAGTGGACCTTGAATAACCAATGTAATAGTATAAGAAAATGACTGACAGTGGTGGAAACTATGGGGGGGAAGGGAGATGGGATTAACGGTAGTAAATATCTGCCTGGGGACGCGGAGACACCTCTTATCAACAAGGGCGCCTGAACGGAGCATATTTGTATACCTAACCCTTAACTGTACCCCACAATATCATAATAAACAATATTGGTTATTAAAAAAATAAAATGAAGATGTGTGTACAATTCAGAATTAGACATACAAATGGACATCATGTAGGTGAAGTTAGGGCCTCCCTTTGGTTTTCATTTTGCCTGTTTGAAATCAGGTTCCCTTATTCATGTGCCCCACTCCCCAGTGTTTTTCAGACTCTTGGTGTATATATTTAAGAGCTGCATTCAAGCTGTCATTGCCTTTTGCACTTTAAAAGACCGCGTAGTTGTAAAACTCTTTTTATGGTCATTTTTATTCTCATTTTTGGGGAAAAATATAAGTTATTTCATAGGTTTTGATATTTTGTTTTTATTCAGCTTAGCACTTCATCACCTATAGCAGACCTTTGATACTGATAAGAATATGTCCTTAAATCTTTGCAGATTCTCTGATTTGAAACTTCATATAATGCAATAAACTTTGACAGTGACTGAAACATTCTATAAAGCAGTGCTGAGTTGTGTTGTTACTTTTTGTTGCATTTAAGCACTGCTCTGAGCCCTCACCAGATTTGGCTTGCTACTCTGATTTACCAAAAATGGTATCTTCTAGTGGAGAACTATCACTTTTTAAAAAACTCTTAAAAATATGATATGGCCTTCTTCCTTTTTTTTTTTTATTTGAGATGGAGTCTCACTCTGTGCCCCAGGCTGGAGTGCAGCGGCACACTCATGGCCTCGGCAACCTTGACCTTTGGGCTCAGGTGATCTTTCATCCTCAGCTTTCCAAGTAGCTGGAACTACAGGCTCGTGCCACCAAGCCCAGCTAATTTTTTGATTTACCGTAGAGACGCGGGAGGTCTCACCAAGTTGCTGAGGCTAGTCTCAAACCCTGGGTTCAGGCAGTCCTCTCACCTTAGCCTTCCAAAGTGCTGGGATTACAGGCGTGAGCCACTGTACCTAGCTAATATTTGATCTCTTACCCAGAGGAAAAGGGAAAATTAAAATAGAAAAAAATATATATATGGTCTTCCCTTTCACAAGTACTAGCAGTTGGCTTTGGGCAGAGAACAGCAAATAAGTGAGAATGTAGAACCTGTATGTCAGCATTGGAAGGTGTCATTCATGTTTGTGTGTCTCTAACGTCACAAATGTGAATGTGGGCTCTTAGGCTTACTCACTAATAATCCAAATTATACTCACTAAATCTGAAATCGCGAC
>NW_006955156.1:0-6993 GCF_000164805.1 Carlito syrichta
TTAGAGACAGTGTCTTGCTCTGTTGCCCAGGCTGGAAGACAGTAGAAAGATCACAGCTCGCCGGGCTCGGTGGCTCAGCCTGTAATCCCGCAACATTGGGAGGCTGAAGTGAGTGGATTGCCTGAGCCCGCGGGTTCGAGACCCGCCTGGGCAGCGAGACCTCATCTCTACAATAAATCAAAAAATCAGCTGGGCGTGGCAGCGCATGCCTGAAGTTCCAGCTACTTGGAAGGCTGAGGCAGAAGAATCGCCGGAGTCCAGCAGGTCGAGGCTGCGGTGGCCGGGAGCGGCCACTGCACTCCAGTCTGGGTGACAGAGTGAGACTCCAACTCAAAAAAACAAAAACAAAAAACAAAACAAACAACAAACAAAAAAGATCACAGCTCACTGCATCCTCGAATTTCTGGCTCAAGTGATCCTCCTACCTCAGCCTCCTGATTATCTGGGACTACAGATGCGTGCCACCATGCCTGGCTAATATAAGGAATTTTTATAACTCAATTTTTTTTACTCCAATTAAAAATTAGGTAAGGTTTGAACAGAAACTTCCATAGAGATACATAAGTAGTTAATGAGCACATAAAAGAGTGCTTAACTAATCAGGGAAAACCAAATTTAAACCATTAAAAGAAACTATTTAATGCACACTCAAATGGTTAAAACAAGAAAGATTGACAATAGCAAACACTGGCAAAGATGTAAACATGAGGAACTCTCATACATTACTGGTCAGCGTTTAATATGACACAATCAGTTTAGAAGTCAGCAATCCCCCAACAATGTCACTGCTAAGTATTTATCCAAAAGAAATGAAAATATATGTCCACAAAGACTTGTCACTGAATGTCATCAGCAGCTTTATTCTCATCAAAAGGAAAATGGCCTACATATCCACCAGCAGAAGAACAGATAAACAAATTATGATATATTCATACTACTCAGCAATACAAAGGTACAAACTATTGATATCTGTTAAAATACAAATAAATCTCAAAAACTTTATGTTGAATGAGATAAACTGTATATCAAAGATTACATACCATACTATTTCATCTAGACTATACCAAGTTCTTGAACAGGCACCACTAACATATGGTGATAGAGTTCAGATCAGTGGTTACTTGAGGAAGAGGAGAAACAACTGATTAAAACAGCTCAAGGAAGCAGGGCACAGTGGCTCACGCTTGTAATCCCAGCACTTTGGGAGGTAGAGGTGAGAGAATTGCCTGAGCCCTAGGGTTCGAGACCAGCCTGGGCAATTTGGCGAGACCTCATCCCTGTAATATATAAAAAAATTAGCTAGGCATGGTGGCACATGCCTGTGGTCCCAGTTACTTGGAAGACTGAGGTGGAAGGATCACCTGAACCCAGCAGGTAGAGGCTGCAATAGCTGTAAGCATGCCACTGCACTCCAGCCTGGGTGACAAAGTGAGACTCCAACTCAAAAAAACAAACAAAAAAAGCAGCACAAGGTAACTCTATGGGGTTATGGAAATGTTTTATCTTGAGTGCGGGTTACATGAATGTACATAAGTCAAAACTAATGAAGTGCAAACTTGAGATATCAGAATTTCATTTATATAAATTATAACTCAATCAAAAAAAAATTTTTTTTTCAGTTGGAGTCTCACCCTGCCACCCAGACAGGAGTGCAGTGGCATGCTCCTGGCCACTGCAGCCTCGACCTTTTGGGCTCCGGCAATCCTTCCACCTCAGCCTTCCAAGTAGCTGGAACTACAGGCATGTGCTACCACGCCTGGCTAATTTCTTGATTTATTGTAGAGATGAGGTCTCGCCAAGTTGCTCAGGTGGGTCTCGAACCCGTGGGCTCAGGCAATCCACTCACCTCAGCCTTCCAAAGCATGGGATTACAGGCTGAGCCACCGAGCCCGGTAATTTTTAAAAATTTTGAGGACCACTTAAGAATATATCCAGGGAACCTGACACATTTAAGAACCTAAATTAGAGAAACACTGCATAAAAAGGTAAATGCTGTCATTTTTGGTGATCAGTTGGTAATATCTAGAAATTCAAACTTTAATCATACCAGAATACATACATTCACAGTAATTTTTAGTAATCATTAAAACAAAAGTGAATAAGTGACCACAGAAAACATAATAGATCCTGTTCTTTAAAATAACTGCTATTCAGCATTAAAATAAATAAAACAAAAGGATTGGAAATAGAGAAAAATTGACAAGAATACTACAGAAGTACGAACTAGTATGAGTATCAATAAATTAATGACATTAGAAAAAAATTAACAATTCTTACATCATCATAGCCAGTCTCAGAAGGCCTTGCTTTCTTGGGTGCGATGATGGAGGAAAGTGATCCTTCAATGTCAAACTGTAAAATGCCCCAAAAGATAAGACGAATCATAAATGTCTCTGAAAGGAGTCAGGAATCAGCGCTACCAATTAGGGAAACTGAGGAAAGCCATCAAAACTCATCTTCCATCTGGAACATCAAAATACAAATATCTTTATTCTATGAAGACACAAGGAAATCACATATGCAAAGATTCTAGTTCAGGGCCTGGGCTCACAGGCATTTAAATGGTAGTGTCTTTCCCTCTATTTCTATAATGACACATTATATGACACCTTCAGTAGAACAAGAAACTTTAGGCACAGCCACAATATGCCAAGTCTCAAAGAATAAAGCCAGTATTAGTCAAATATTAGAACTAAGTGGACATTCACTTAGAGTCCACCTACAGTGGGCCACCTTACAATTCTATGGTAGAGACAGGTGGCTGCGCTCCAAAATCTTTGTTCTCTTTTTCCTAGACCCATAGCCAGACTACAAGTTAGATGTGTGGCCCTGTAACAGAGTGACAATGAGTGACAGTGAAGGTCATCACTTCTAGACCCAGTCCATGAAAACTACCTGCTATTCCAGACCCTCTGCCCCTTCCACCTCATTGGAATGGAGTCAGCCCACAGCAATCTTTTTTTGTTGTTTTTTGTTTTGAGTCAAAGTTTCACTCTGTCGCAGGATACAGTGTAATGGCATGCGTCTTGACCTGCTGAGTTCAAGAGATCCTTCTGCCTCAGCCTTCCAATTACCTGGAACTACAGGCACACATGACCACACTCAGCTACTTTTTTTATTTCTTGCAGAGACCAGGTCTTGCCAAGTTGTCCAGGCTAATCTCTAACTCCTGGACTCAGGCAATCCTCTCACCTCCATCTCCCAAAATACTGGCACTACAAGCGTGAGCTATCACACCAGGTCAACCTATGGCAATCTTTGAAGTTTTATACTGAAGATACAAGATCCTCCATCAGCCTGGGTTCCTGAATAACCATGTAGCCTGTTTACCTGCTAAGAACAGTTCTGTAAGCAACATACACATATTTATTATGTTTGAGCCAGTGTATCTTTTAGGACCCTTCTGTTAAAACAGGGTATCCTCTAAGGAATACAACGACATAAAACAGTTTTCTAACCTTTGCCATCCCAGCTACTACACATGGGCATTGAACTAGCAATAAACCATAACTCTATAAATAAATGGAAATAGCTATTTGCCTATGCCATAAAACTTACATATTTATCAATCTTTTTCACGTGAAAAATGTTGACCTTTTATTTTTTTTTTTTTTTTTTTGAGTTGGAGTCTCACTCTGCCACCCAGACTGGAGTGCAGTGGTTACTTCTGGCCACTGCAGCATCAACCTGCTGGACTCCGGCGATCCTTCCGCCTCAGCCTTCCAAGTAGCTGGAACTATAGGCGTGCGCTACCACACCCAGCTAATTTTTTATTTATTGTGGAGATGAGGTCTCGCCAAGTTGCCCAGGTGGGTCTCAAACCCGCGGGCTCAGGCAATCCACTTACCTCAGTATCCCAAAAGTGCTGGGATTACAGGCTGAGCCACCAAGTCTGGCAAAAGTTGACTTCTTTATTAAAAAAAAAACATAAATGAATAGCAATAAAGTAATTTTTATTTTATTGTTTTAAAGACAGAGTTTCACTCTGCTGCCCAGACTAGAGTGCAGTGGTGCAATTATAGCTCACTGCAGTCTCAAACTCCTGGGCTCAAATGATCCTCCTGCTTCAGCATGCCAAGTAACTAGGTCTACAGGTTTGCATCACCATGCCTGGGTAATTTGTTTTGTTTTTTATTTTTAAAAACAAGGTCTCACTATGTGGCCATGCAGGTCTTGAACTCTTGGCCCCGAGAGATCCTCTCACCTCAACCTCCTGAATAGCTAGGGTAAGTATTTTTTTAAACGAATATTATGGAAAGGTTTTCTTGTATAGCAAGTAACAAACAACCCATATCACACCAACATTTTCAAAAAGCTGGCAGTGACAGTGAAAGCAAAGCAACAGATGAGATTAAAGTTTTAGATAAGATAGCTCTAACACGTATTTACAATGTTCCACAGTCAAAAAACAAAAGTCCCTGCTATGGCTATCAGATTCTTAAGACCCAGAGTTATGGGAAAGCACAGCAGAAATTACCTGACGGGTAGGTCTTTGTTTTACACATGGATCTGCTTTCTTTATTCTTTTAATGTATATCAGGTTAGCTAACCCTGTTACATTCTCCTATGGATCCCTACCCCCAATCTATCATAACATGTATGCAAATTATTTATTCATCTCTCCCGAGGCAGTCAGTTCCACGAGAACAGTCTGTCTTCCCTAAGGTATACCTGAGAAACCTGGCATCGTACCTGACCCACAGGAAGGGTACGTCTAATTTTTTAAAAAGAGTATCTCAAAGGACCCACAAAGTTAATCCCAAATGCAACTGTTCATAGAATATACAATTCAGTGCTCTCATTTTACATATCAGTAAGTTAGAGTCCAAAGAAATGCAAAAAATCATGCAGCTGGTCATTGGCAGAAATTTTGTACTATCTACCACATTATTTACATGAAAACAAGAAGAAGCTGGTCCAGTGACTCACACCTGTAATACCAGTACTTTGGGAGTCAGAGGCAAGAAGACTGCCTGAGCTAGGAGTTCAGGAGCAGCATGGGCAACTTGGCAAAATCTCATCTCTATAATAAATCAAAAAATTAGCTGGGCATGGTGGTGTCCATCTCTGGTTCCAGCTACTTGGAAGGCTGAGGCAGAAGGATCACCTGAGCCCACCAAGTCAAGGCTGCAGTGGCCATGATCATGCCACTGCACTCCAGCCTAGGCAACAGAGTGAGACTCCTTAAAAAAAAAAAGAAAAAGAAAAAGAAAGCAAAGCAAAAAGAAGATGAATCTCAACAAAGCAAAATGAGAACTGTTTGCCAATGAGAACCATTTCATCCTGTTTTGATCGCAAGGACAAAAGTTAGCAAGCTTTTAACTATGCAGCCCTGTAAATAAATGGAAATGCAAGTAGGTCTCAAGAACTAATTTCCGTATTCCTTCCTTTAGAGCTACCATGCAGTAAGTAAAAGAACCATGTCCTTTCCCCCACCCCCAAGTCAAGGTCTCCTTCTGTCACTCAGGCTGGAGTGCAGTAGCATGAACACAGCTCACTGAAGCCTTGATCTCAAGAGTTCAGGCAATCCCTCCACCTCAGCCTCCCAAGTAGCTGGGACTATAGGCATGTGCCACCATGTCCAGTTAATTTTTGGTAGAGACTAGATCTTGCTATGTTGTCCCGGTTGGTCTCGAGCTCCCGAGCTCGTGATCCTTCTGCCTGGGCCTCCCAGTCATGTCCTTCTTCACAAAACAAAAAGGCAGGTGCTCAATACTCCCCTCACAGCATGGAAATGTGAGAAGGCACTGGTTCTCTGTCAGAGACCATAGAGCACAACAATCTACATTTGTTAACAAGTTCCACAAGACAATTACACACAAAAAACTACAAAAAGCAAAAGTGCTTTTTCATCATGAAGAAATTCTCAGTTTCTATAAGGCTTAATCTGTTCATATGTAATAAAGGATGGAAAAACTGAGGATAAGATAGCTTTAATGCAATTGTTTGGAATTAGAAAAAAAATGACCCTAATTTCTCAGTAAGACTTTTTCTAAAGGAAACTACAAGGGCTATTATTTCATATCCTACAACAGACAAAAACTCTGAAAAATTATCTCACTCATTCAAGAAATGTTCATCTATGCCAGGTACCACTGCAGGTCCTAGAGAGAGACAGTAGTCAACAAAATTAAACAAAAATCCCTGCCCTCATACACTTTACATTCCAGTGGGAGGAAGAGGGACAAACAAAATTAAAAAGTAAAATACATATATTATGTTATATTCAACTGAATGCTAAGAGAAAAGTAAAGCAGTTATATATAGCGAAATGTATATAGAAGAGACAGGGCAGGCAGCACTGAGGTGATACTTGAATAAAGACCTAAGAATTCTCCAGAGGTAACTGCATATGCAAACACCCTGAGACAGAAACATGCTTGAGTACTCAAGGAATAGACTAGAGGTCAATGAGGCTGAGATAACATGTGCAATGCCTTGAAAGAACTAACACCAGAAAGGTAAAAGAGGGTTGAGTCACACGGTATCTCGTAGACCTAAGGCTTTTACTCTGAGTGAGATGGGAGGCCACTGGAGGATGCAGAACAGACATGACTAGCATGACCTGACTTTACCAGAGAAATAAGATACTTTAAAGTTCTCCCAAAGTTGGTAAAAGTTCACCATACCACAAGTAATCATGTGGTGAAACTGAAATTTTTAATGCTGGTAAGAATGTCAATTGGAAACCCTTTCCAAACACTACTTGACCCAGTAATACCTCTTTTAAGATGCAATTCTTGGGAAATGACTAGAGATGTAGTTGAAGATTTGTGTGAAAAGAATGTTTGCCAATTATTCATAATAAAACCAAATTCAATGATGCATAATTATTAGCTAATGATTAATTATGATTAAATCATAAAATAATGGGTTTTTTAAAACAGTTAATGAAGTGGGGCTTTTTGGCTCAAGCTGTCATCCCGTGCTTTGGGAGGCTGAGGTGAGTGGACTGGCTGAGCCCACAGGTTTGAGACTCGCCTGGGCAACTTG
>NW_006955156.1:7780-13956 GCF_000164805.1 Carlito syrichta
GTAGAGTATACACTTAACCAAATGCATTTGAAGTACCCCTCAAATCAAACTTTCCTCCTCACATAACAAGCAATTCATGTATAAAAAACAATTTTGTCTTCAGAAAAGAATGGTATGCCAAGCGTCAGAAGACACAGGTCTGTGATCTCTCGGTGATTCAGTTTCTTTATCAATAAAACAAAGACTATTACTAATAACATGCAGTCATTTTACAAAAATAAAATAATAATAGCATGTGTTTTAACATATTATAAAGACTCAATAATTGTAATTACAAGTAAAATGTTATTATTAAATGAGATTTATTTACGATATATAGATACAATAAACATTAGTATTTTTCTATTACTTTGAATAAGTTATGTCTATTCTTAAATTAGGTACTACTAGGTACTCTGAATGTTATATTACCAATTATGCAACCATTATGTGAAGAGAACACTGTATTTACTTACATTTCAGGTCCATGCTAAGCGGTCAGTGTTATAACCCATCATGTTCATGAGACAAGTCACAAATAAATTCCACTCTGAGTGATAACTGGGTCCTCCTGGAGCACTGTGGACGTTGTACGACTTGACAAGCATCTGAACCACAATTTCTTTCAGCAAGATAAACTTAATTGCTTGCAAACACGTTTGCACTATTAAAAGCAAAGATCAATTTTAATCTGCTTACTCTGCATGCATTTCTTTTCCTCTTACAATAAAAAAAGCTTTATAACTTCTACTATGTAAATGTCAATTACTATGAAAAGAGAACTGTCATTAAAGAGCAATGGGATAACCTAGCCAGTCCTCTGAAAATTAAACCAGCTACTGATTTCAACAGGGCCTGCAAGAGGTCTGAGGCAGCTTTTCAATCATTAATTCTGGATCAGAAATCAGGTGGCCAAACAGTCCAGTTTATCTGAGACAGTTCTGATTTACATCTACTGCTCCAACTATCTCTAATAGCTCTCACTTTAATTCTCAAATATATCCTACTTTGGATGACAAATTAAAGGTCATTCTATGGACCTTTTATAAACATAACTTCTATGTTTATACATTTATAAAAAATATTGCTTAAATACTTCAGTAGATACATAACATTCAATACATGCATCCACTAATTGTAATGCTTAGCATTACAAGAAGTTCTAAATGAGTGAACACTCCTGTAACCAAAGCTTTATAACTTTTAATTACTTCTGATAGCATTAATTTTTAAAAATGTTTTACATGCTTTCCCTGCCTTAAACAAAGTAAATATCACAGAATTATACTATTCTTAATGGCTCAAAGTCATTAGTATGAACATCAGTTTACAGTACTACACTCTCATACAGTGAGCCCCTCAAAAAAGTGGCCAGAGCTACTGCTGTGAAGACTCTTGGTGTGCTGTTAGTAGCAAATGATCTCAAATGCAATGTGTTTGCATTCACATGTCCTCTCTTTAAAGGATTCTTCTCTCGTCCCACTGTCACTGGGCCCCTGCTCAGCAATATATACTTTTTCTCATCAAGTTGCTATGTGCACACACACACACACAGTAAGATTGGAGGAAAATGTCAATGCCTATAAAAACACCAAATAACCAAGTATGTTACAGCTGAATCCAAAGTAAATGTAAGCCCAATGCTTCATGCGGGTGTGAGAAACTCCCTATAAGAAACGTTCATAAACTTACGTTCATGAACTACGTGACTGCTGTTTGGCTATAAATGGGTAAGGTTTTATTTTTATCTCTCTCATCATTATTTGTTTTTATATATTTTGTTTAGGCTTATAGTACTTCTAGGAACTTAGCCTTGCAATTACTAACAAAGGACCTTTCAGAAATACATACATCCACTTGAAATACCTTTTAATCAATGAAAGGAAATTCTTAAAATGAAAAAGTCATGCTAGTCTACAATATGCCAATGCCTTGCTTTGGCTGTTGATTTTGAAACCAAGAGAAGAGATGTCATTAACTTTATTATATCATACAGGCATTCCTTTCTGTTTTTCTTTTTTCTTTTTTTCCAATAGATAGGGTCTTGCTCTATTGCCCAGGCTAGAGTGCAATGGCATAATCATGGCTCACTGTAACCTCAAGCTCCTAGGCTCAAGCAATTCTCCCACCTCAGCCCTCCAAGCAGCTGTGATTACACACACAACCAGTTAATTTTTTTTTATTTTTTGTAAAGATGGGATCTCACTCTGTTGTCCAGGTTGGTCTCAAGCTCCTGACCTCAAGCAATTCTCCCACCTCAGCCTCCCTAAGTGCTGGGACTGCAGGTGTGAGACAACATAGCTAGCCAGCATTCTTTTCTTAACATACAACTGTTGGCAAACTCTTACTTTTAACATCTATTTACTATTCTATCTTCAGAAATATTCTCCCTTAGTATCTTCTAAATTCCATTTTGCTGATAATTCAAGCAGAATCCAGTATTTATTAAAATACTTCTGATTCTGTTTAGACTATAATACTAAGTTTTATTCAACTAAGGCAATTCTATTAATTTCACAATTTATATAAAAATTGAAAAATTAAATTTAAGATTAAAAACATCATTAAATATGCCAAGAAATAACTTAGTTGCTTAGGTTTCCCGTTTCCTGAATTTTCTTGCAAGATTCATCACCATATGATATTTTCCAACATAAGAATCTCAGAGAAACAGAATTAGCATATCCTTCAACTATATTCTAGCCTTAGAGCACACATAAACATCACAAAGCACACCCTAGCTCTTTAAAGATTTTCTGCAAAGCAAAAAACTTGAACCAATGACTTCAAAAATGGCAAAATAATCTTTAAAATCCCAATTATTCATGTAAATCACAACTACTCCAAATCTTAACTTTTCAAACTGAGAGCACACAGAAGTAGGTCTGACTCTCAATCATACCTAGCTCAGAGGTGGTGATTTCAGGAATAGTGATCCTGAACATAGAGCCATTACTCAGTTCCTAGTGAAAAGAATAGAAATAAATGAGACAAGAAACAGAATCTGTGCATTCTAACTCTTTGAGTGTCTTAAAAATAGCTGATGCTTTACAAGATTGTTTGCCTGTCAGAGTAAAAATCAACAAAATAAATGAAACACATTATTTCCGAACAAGTGAACAGATCCAACTTCCAAAAACTGTAAATATACTTACTTGAAAAATATTTTTAAAAACGCTTGTTTTAATAAAAACTGTTTAGTTTTTTTTTTTTTTTCAGTTGGAGTCTCACTCTGTTGCCCAGGCTGGAGGGCAGTGGGCACGCCCCTGGCCACCGCAGCCTCGATCTGCTGGACTCCAGCGATCTTTCCGCCTCAGCCTTCCAAGTAGCCGGAACTACAGGCACGTGCTACCATGCCTGGCTAATTTTTTGATTTATTGTAGAGATGAGGTCTCACCAAGTTGCCCAGGCGGGTCTTGAACCGGCGGGCTCAGTCAATCCACTCACCTCAGCTTCCCAAAGTGCAGGATTACAGGCTGAGCCACCGAGCCCTGCTAAAAGTGTTTAGTTTTTATTCAGACAGTAAGAGTCAACATCATCAAAAGAAAGAGACTTAATGAAAGATCAAAAAATCATGTCAATATACAACTGAATTGACTGAATAAGCTTTTATTTTTAATAAAAGTTGAATAATATTTAAACTTCAGAAAACTTAAGCAGAATTACTGTCAAAACTAAAGTTGTAAAAAAACTTTCAACAGATCTAAAATCATGAGAAATGTTTGTATTTTTCAGACAAAATTCTGGATTCTGAAAAATCTGAAATGGAGTACATCTCTTGGAAAGCTATCTAATGTTTTAAAAATACACTTACCAGAGTTACTCTGTTATGGACAAGACCTCTGATAGAATGAATACAAGTTCCAAGCTGTTGAAAAGTACAATCCTCATTATAGAGAGAATCATGAAGTTCTGAAGAATCCCTCAGTTCTGGAACTGGGGACAATAAAACAACCTGTAAGAAGTAATAAATACAACAAAATGAATTATTTTCTGATAAATTAACAATAAAGAAACTTAGCAATTGTTTTTCTGCATATGGTATAACTAATAATTATACGTAGTGATTCAAAATCATTCTTCTCAAGGTTAGGAGCAGTGGCACACACCTGTAGTTCCAGCTATTCAGAAGGCAAGAGCATCACTTGAGCCCAGAGTTTTAGTCTGCAGTGAGTTATGATCATACCAGTCTGGGCATCAGAGTGAGACTCTATCTCCTAAAAATAAATTCTGCTCCAGCTATAATGAAATACCTTACAGCAAACCAAGGTCCTCACAAAAAACAACTAGAAAGGTAGATAAAAGCAAAAATATCTGATTGACAGCACTGGAATGCTATGAACACAACACAGACTTCAGGGGCCAAGATATAGGAGAAAAGGGGCTGGGGGAGAACATTCTTTCTTTGAAAGCAGGATTGGAGAGGACAGAAAAGCTCCCAGAGTGGGAGGGGGCCCAAGGGGGTTGCCCAGGACAACATTCTTATCCTGCTTTTCCTGTCCTGGACATTAGCAAGTTTTGGTGGTGAAGAAACATATGGAAAGGCTGACAATACGCAAGGAAGGCCACGGCTAAGGCGAAGAGAAGTCAGCAGGACTTTAGCAACCTTACAGGGCTACAGGCATAAGCCGTGATTTGAGGCAGGCAAGGCACTAAGGGCCCAGGGAGAAAGGTGAGCGCTAAAGCAAAACAAAACAAAAAAAAATGAGATCAGTATTTAGCAGTATTTCCCTGTAGGCAAATATTTATTCAAAAATGTAAGAACAGCGTTTATTTGATTAACTGTCGATATGAAAACAAAAATTTTAAATTATCTTAGTTACTAAATGTTTCAAATTTTAAATCTTCAATCATGACTACTGATCCTTTTTGTACTCCTTCAATTTGTAGACCATCTCTAAATAAATATTTTGTCAACACTGTCAGCCAATCAATCCTAAGATCCATCTCTCGGATGCCAGCTTCTACTTCAAAAGTTGCCAGGAAAAATTCAGCTCCACTGGTCCTGGTTCTATGTACAGTAGCATAATCAGCCAGAGAAGTGGGAAAACCATCAGCCAGTCTGTTAGACTATTGTCTCCCTGTGACCTTACAGCTAGCAAAAAGGTACTAACTGCTTCTGGGTTTATGAAATTCTTATACAGTTGGAAACTGTTTTCTATTATAAAAGAAATTCTTCCAAATCATACAAAACACTCTGATACTTCTCCAGTTCCCCCCCACCCCGCCCCACCTTTTTTTTTTTTTTTTTTTGAGTTGGAGTCTCAGTCTCACCCGGGGAGGAGTGCAGTGGCACACTTACAGCCACAGCAGCCTAGACCCGCTGGGCTCAGTCTTCCAACTAACTGGAGCTACAGGTGTATACCACCAGGCCCAGCTAGTTTTTCTTGATTGATTGTAGAGATGAGGTCTCGCAAAGTTGCCCAGGCTGGTCTTGAACCCCCAGGCTTAGGCAATCCTCTCACCTGGGCCTCCCAAAGTGCCGGGATTATAGACATGAACCAATGCACCCAGTCTCCAGTTCCTCTTTTGAATGTTCTGCAAATATGCTGGCTTGAAGGGAAAAAGTTCAATGTTGTACATGTTTAAAAATATAATCGGAGCCCAGACAATTAACCGCCAGCACTTATCTTACCTATGAACAGTCCCTAAACAGCTATGTTCAGACATCCTTTAAATACAGACCACTTTTATCCTTGTTAAGTATGGGCACTTGCTCCACATTACCTCTCCCCAGCACAGCAGCATAAAACCAGTCAGCTGACAAACTCTGTCATTTCCACCTCCCAAGGTCTCTCACGTCACTCTCCTTTCCACTCATACTGTCTTGCTCAGACCCTCTTTACACGTCTGGTATTGACACAGACAATCATACCTGGAGTCTAGCTGGTCTCTTTATCTTTAATCCTAAGGTACACCACTCTAAAACACAGATCCTAATGTACACAACTCCTTTCTCAAAAGCTTGTATGTCCTGGCAGCTACATTCAGAAGAAAACCACCTTTTCATCCTTTCCTCCTTTAAGAACACATTAGTAAGAGTATAAATCCCAATTCTACCACTTATTAGCTTTATGAGTTTAGACAAGTGTCCTCCAGTGCATTTGTAAAACAAGGATGATAGTATCTTCTCATAATATGCTCTAAAGTCATAATTATACTGATAAGCACTTAGATCAGTGACTAGCACATAGAAA
>NW_006955157.1:0-552 GCF_000164805.1 Carlito syrichta
CGGTTATATGAGTCCTAAGTGTTGAAAATTTACAGGGCATCTTGCTGATGGCTAAAGAAGAATCAGGGATTTGAGGAATGTATGTGGGTAATAGCGTCCTCATATATAGGAATCTACATGGCCTCTTGCTAAGAAAAAAGAAGAATCTGTTTTACACGCGTCCTCTATCAAAAAATCTAGCTGGAATCGGTGGCTCAGTCTGTAATCCCACGCCTTTGGGAGACTGAGGTGAGTGGATTGCCTGAGCCCATGGGTTCGAGACCCGCTTAGGCAGCAAGACCTTATCTCTACAATAAATCAAAAAATCAGCCTGGCGTGATAGCGCATGCCTGTATTTCCAGCTACTCGGAAGGCTGAAGTAGAAGGATCCCCGGAGCCCAGCAGGTCGAGGCTGCAGGGGCCGGGAGTGGCCACTGCACCCCAGTCAGGGCGACAGAGTAAGACTCCAAACCCCCCCCAAAAAAAAGAAAAAGAAAAAAGAAGAAATCTGTTTTACACGGTTCCTCTATTAGAAATCTATATGGCATCTTACAATGGGCTAAACAAGAATCA
>NW_006955158.1:0-3520 GCF_000164805.1 Carlito syrichta
AAAAGAGAAGTTGAGTCCGGGTGCCCAGAACTGTAAAATATCTCTCACTAGGAATGACCTTATGTCTCATGGCCTACCAGGTACATATTTTAGAAAATGATTTAGGACATACCTCCAATATGTTTGGGCTTCCTTAACCATAAATGATTATAGCAGGGAAAGGCAAATATAAAACATAAGGAAACCATCCAGGGGAGTGGCAAGGGACCCCAGTAATCCTAGGGCAGCTGATAACCTCAGACCTCAACAGTTAAAATGCCACAGTATGAGACACAGAAAATAAACAGCAGTTGGAAAATAAATCACCATTTACTAAACAGTAACAACAAGGTCAACAAGAGTCACTACTTGAGTTAACTTTCACAACAACACACAAAGCCAGTATCACTTTACTACTTTACTAGTGAGGTTCCAGAATGGGCTGGGTCACACTGCATGCTAAGGGATGAGGCCTCAGTGTGAGCCCTATGGGAATCCCTGAAGTCCTCATTGCTTTCAAGCACCTGTAGTGGACAACCTGGCTTTCAGAGCACAGCATCCGGAGGTTACCAGCCCAAAAGATCAAACTTTTGGAAGGGCCTAAATAATAAGTTGAAGGACTCCTGTCATGTCCCCTCCCACTAACCCGGCATATGCAGCCTTCTTGCACTGACGCCTTCAACCAAGATGCACAAGAAAAACTGACTCGGTGCATCCATTCCCATAGAATGAGAGGGGGTCACACCTGCACATTGGGTCACCCTCAGAGCTGCAGGATGCAGGTGCCCAATGGCCTACAGGTGCTCCTCAGGGAGCTTTGAAGCATAACGGAAGGGAAAGTGAGTTGGAGGCAGTGGGTGGAGGGCAGAAAGAAATGGAAAGGGCAAAGGGGAAGATGGGGTAGCACATCACCACCATGGAAAATCAATAATTGACTATTATAAAATTATTTTTGAAATATAACTTACAGAACATAAAAATTCACTTCAAATAGGTATAATTCAGTGGCATTTGGTATATAAAGGTGGTGCAACCATCAAAACTATCTGGTCCATAACATTTTTATCATCCACAAAAGACACTCCTGGACCAGTTACCAATCAGTCATTCCCTATCCCCCTCCTCCCTCTGGTCCCAAGTTCACACCATTATCTATGGAATTGTCTTTCCTAGACACTTCATATAAATGGAATCACAGTACGTGACCTTTACTATCTGGCTTCTTTCACTTAGCATAATGTTTTAAAGATGTACCGATGTTCTAGTGTATGCCAGTGCTTCATTCCTTTTCATGACTGCATAGTATCCTATCACTATACCACATTTGCTTATCCATTATCAGTTGCTGGACATTTGGGTTGTTTCCACTAGTAATTTACACTTATTGGGATTTTATTCTGTGTCACGCATCACCTAGATTAGTTTACCCCATTTCATAGTTGAGGATATAGAGTTTATTGAGAATTTGGTCAAGACTGACAGCTAACAAGTAGGGGAGCTGGGATTGGAATGCAGGCATTTGGACCTCAGAGGTAATAGTTTCACATGATAGAACATCAGAAAGATACAAAAGGGCAACTTTACCCTTCTCTCCACGTTTCAAAGTCACCCACTTCACTTCACCCTTAGAGATACCAACTTTTGCCACTTTGAGAATTCAACCAGAGATATTACTCATTTGTACCCTAATGTGCTTGTATCATGGGTTACTGAATAATCTGTCCCATTGATTTGAAATACCTCTTTTATATTATGCTAAAATTCCTATATGTATATGTATTTGCATTATTTTTTTACTATTGTTCTGGGTTTTGTTTTGTTTCTCCATTTCTCTAGAATCCTTTTCATCTTCTATTGAGTTTTTATTTTTTTACTTGTTTTGTAAGACATTATCCATTATGTTCATTCACTCTTGTGTTCTTCTTACACTTTTTGTTGTCGTTGTTGTTAAGTTTGGGTTTCACTCTGTCATCCAGGCCAGAATGCAGTGGCACAATCATGGCTCAAATTCCTGAGCTCAAGAAATCTTCCTGCCATGGCTTCTGAGTAGCTGGGATTACAGGCATGCACCACCACTCTGCCAATTTATTTATTTTTTTTAGATGAGGTTTTGCTATATTGTCCAGGCAGGTCTCAAACTCCTGGGCTCAAGGGATCCTCTTTCTTCAACCTGCAAAAGTGCTGGGATTACAGGCAGTAGCCACCATACCTGGCCTGTTTTGTTAATAATTATTTTTTTAAAAATGGTGGCTTGCTTTCTGAGATTTCCAGCCTCTGCTCCTCCCCTAACTTTTATCCTTTGTGTTTGCTGTTCCTCCTGGTAGTTTATTTTCTGTGATGGGCTGTGTTCTGAAAAGGAGCTCTGGTAGTTCAGGTTCAATGGGAAGGGGCTTGACTGCTTCAGTCCTTTAGAATCTACTACTGGCCCCTGTACTTACTTTAGGACAGGCAAAACCCCTGGCAGTTTCAGTTGCTGTTCTCAAAAAGGCCCACTGTGCTTCCAGTGAACACCTGCTGGGTCTTTGAAGGGCTCCTGTCTGCCACTCTCTCTAGTGTCATAACAGGCAGATCTGGTGCCTGTTGGGATTCAGAGGAAGAACCCTGACCTCTAGTTTGGTGGTAAACACTATGCAGGTTTTGATTTTGTTTTATATATTTCCATGAGAGGATTTTGGCAGATTCAAATTCTACAATGCTGCCTCCTTCTTTCTGAAGTCAGGCTCAATTTCTTGACATAATTATTTTAAATGACAAAGTCCTATAGTTTCATGAAGCAGAGCTCTATATGCCTCAAACTAGTTAAGACTCTGAATCAGACAATGCTTCCTGAGTCTCCTCTGTCTACCATGGCACTTCTTGCCTGTACTTGCTCAGTCCATGTCTTGAGTGAGAAGTTAAAATAGCCTAGAGGGCTCATAGGTTGGGAGACATTTGGCTTGTTATGAGAAGTGGAATAACCCTGCTGGGCATATGAAGAATCCAGAGACAGGCCCTGGTCAGAAAAGTATTATTCTCCTTCTCTCTTTTGCTTCTCATTTGCATCTATTTTAAAACATAAACAAAATTGAAACTCTAATCTGACCACACACACACACACACACACACACACACACACACACACACACACAAACTGATCCACACAGAGTTTTCTTCATCTCAGTTAATGGTAATACCACTATTCCAGCTGCTCAGGTCACAAATTTTTGAAGTCATTAGACCCTTGTCTCTCCCTCCCAACGGCATACCCAGAACATCAACAAATTTCAACAGCCCTAATTACACATAAAACCTTTTTACTTCTAACCACATTCTTCCATTTTTACTTTAGTTCAAGCACTCATCATTTCCTGCCTGAATTATTCAAATATCTTTCTCACAACTCAGAGGTTCCCTACTTTTCTAAAGCTATCAAGCCCTTCTTATCACACTTGTAGGTCAAAGGAAGTACTTAACAGTCCCGTTTATTAAGCAGTTGGGTGCCAAAAATATAATAAGTATTTACGCCTGTAGTAGGCTGAATAATGACCACCGAAAAAGATCA
>NW_006955159.1:0-588 GCF_000164805.1 Carlito syrichta
CACAGATGCAATGAAATTTTCCCATAATTGTATACAGAAAGGAGTCATTTGGTTTTAGAAATCTAGAAATATTTATAAGTAACCATGTTGGTTTTTAGATTTTCATACAAACTTTAAGTCAGAATTTTTTTTTTTTTGAGTTGGAGTCTCAATCTGTTACCCAGACTGGAGTGCAGAGGCTGCTCCCGGCCACCGCAGCCTTGACCTGCTGGGCTCCGGCGATTCTTCCACCTCAGGCTTCCAAGTAGCCAGAATTACAGGCATGCTCTACCACGCCCGGCTGATTTTTTTATTTATTTTAGAGATGATGTCCTACTGCCCAGGCGGGTCTCGAACCCGCGGGCTCAGGCAATCCACTCACCTCAGCCTCCCAAAGGTGTGGGATTACAGGCTGAGTAACCGAGCCCAGCTCAGAAATCTTTATACTGAATCTTCCTGAGTGCTTTGGTAATTAAATCTCATTTGGAAATTTTTTTTTTTTTTTGAATTGGAGTCTCACTCAGTCGCCACAATTAGGAGTGCAGTGGCTGCTCTTGGCCACTGCAGCCTCGACTGCTGGGCTCTGGTGATCCTTTGGTCTCAGCCTTC
>NW_006955160.1:0-889 GCF_000164805.1 Carlito syrichta
ATATTGAGTAGGAGGAGTAAAAGTGGGCAGTAGGGACTTGTCCTGTTTTCAGGGGAAATGCTTCCAGTTTATGTCCATTTAGCAATATGCTACCTGTGAGTTTATCATAGATGACACTTACTATTTTGAAGCATGTTCCTTCTATGCCTAGGCATTTGAGAGTTTTTATCAAGAAGGGATGCTGGATTTTATCAAAAGCTTTTTCTACACCTAATAATATATTCATATGGTTCTTGTCTTGCATCTGTTGATGTTCTTAATTACACTTATGGTCTTGCAGATAATGAACCAGCCCTTCATCCCAAGCATGACACCTACTTGATCATGGTGGATGATTTTTGTAATGTGTTATTGAATCTGATATGCAAGAATTTTGTTAAGAATTTTTGCATCAGCCGGGCTCAGTGGCTCAGCCTGTAATCCCACGGCTTTGGGAGGCTGAGGTGAGTGGATTGCCTGAGGCCATGGGTTTGAGACCCACCTGGGCAGGCGAGACCTCATCTTTACAATAAATCAAAAAATTAGTCGGGCATGATAGCATGTGCCTGTAGTTCCAGTTACTTGAAGGGTGAGGTGGAAGGATCGCCAGCAGGTTGAGGCTGCAGTGGCCGGGAGCAGCCACTGCACTCCAGTCTGGGTGACAGAGTGAGACTCCAACTCAAAAAAAAAGAGAGAGAGAATTTTTGCATCTATGTTCGTTAGAAATATTAGCCTGCAGTTCTCCTTTTTTGTTGGATCTTTACCCACTTTGTGCCTCAGTTTAATGTTAGCTTTGTAAAATGATTTGGGGAGAATTTTGTCTTTCTCAATGACTTGGAATACTTTCAATAGTATTGGTATCAGTCCTTCATTTTATGTTTTGTAGAATTCCACTAGAAAGCCATCTGGT
>NW_006955160.1:2455-3474 GCF_000164805.1 Carlito syrichta
TGTTTTCTTTAGCTTTTGGGTTGATGTATGTGTGTGTTTTCAAGTGTGCAGTTTCAAGGTATTCTCTGTTTATTCTGTGTCTGTTTTCTTGGGAAGTGCGTGGTCATTCTTTTTTTCCTTACTTCTGGGCTTAATACAATTTTAAGCATTTCCTGTAGAGCTGGCCTAGAAGCTGTATCATCTATAAGGGATTGGCTGTCAGGGAAGGATTTTAATTCTCCATTGTTGATGAAGCTGAGTTTGACTGAATAGGAAATTCTTGTTTATATTTGAGGACTTTGAATATTGGGCTCCAGTCACTTCCTGCTTGCTGGAATTCTAATTAGTTTCCTCAGTAGGTAGTTTGGCATTTCTCTCTTGCCATCTTTAGAATTTTTTCTTTTGTACCTACTTTGTGTAGGCGAATTACTATGTGTCTAAGGGTTGGTCTACCCATTTGATGTCTTGTAGGGTTTCTCTTTACCTCTAGTGTTTGGATGGTCACATCTCTAGTGAGATGGAGAAAGTTTTCTTGGGTAAACTCCTGAAATACTTATTCCAAGGTGTTCTCCACTTCCCTTTCTTCTTCTGGGATACCAGTCTGGCATAGATTTGGTCTCCTGATAAAATTGCACATCGCTAGGATAGTTGGTTTTTTCTTTCTGAGTTTTCTATGTTTTTTACAGATCAGGTTAATTCAATGTGCTGTTCTTTGAGTTCAAGATTCTTTCCTCTGCTTGATTAATTCTGCTTTCCATGCCGTCATCTTGTTATTTATTTCCTGGATGAAATTTTCTATGGCCAGTATCTCTGTTACAAGTTCTTTCAGTGTTGCATCTAGTCTTTCTTGAGTCTTATTTACTCTTTCCATCCATTCCTTAATCCCTGCCATATTCTGGAGCTAGTCATTAGTGACTTCCATTGTGTGGGCTCTGAGATCTGATTTTTCAGACATTTTTCTCTTTGGTATACTGGGAATTATCTGTGTTTTTTTTGTTGATTGTTCCTTATTTGTGATAGATCTCTTTCTTTTCTCTTTA
>NW_006955161.1:0-4387 GCF_000164805.1 Carlito syrichta
AGTTTGCTTCACCAAATGTGGGAATCCTCAAAGTCCCTGAGCAGAGGGCCTTGGTGTTTCTTGATACCCGGAATCAAGGGCAATTTGACTCTATTTCTTGAAGGGCTTTGCTCTCATAAGCATTTGAAAAAGGTCAACAAGGAGAGGAGAAGCTCATTCAAGGTAAACTATTTCCAGGTCTTTTCATTCTTTTAAAGAATTATGTATTCCTGGGAGAGAATTTTCGTACCTCACAACCTCTTTGATCATTGGCCTAATTCTTGCCAGAAGAGTTTCAAATTCTTCATTCTTTTGAATATTTGCTATCTGGAGAGTCTTCTCTTCTATCTGTTGCTCCCTGGCTCTCATTTTTTAGTTTCTCAATTAAAACAAATATGCTGAGTATGAATCATAATGACCAAATCACCCTCCTTTGGGTTTTTCCTTTGAACTTCTTCTCTTGCTTAAATACCAAATTACCAAAAATCATCGTACATGGGTCCTAGAAGTCTCTGACTTTCAGTTCCATAATCCAGGTCTTTAGTTTTCCTTTAGAATTTCTAGTCTATGGATAAAATTGCTCCTAAGATTTGGGGATTTGTACAGAAAGAATGTGAGAAGGAATATAAGAAGTCCTGACAAATGACAATGCCAGGGGTAATGGTAATACCATCTTCAGATGACTGTGTGAACCAGTAGGGGTGGGCTGTGTCAGCCTCCCTGAGAGATGAGAGGCCAGGAATCCATGCAGATATTTGTATCACACTCAATCCTAATTCATATACCTGAATGCAGCCCAGGGCAACATTCTGGTATTGCTTCTTGTACCAGATGAATACCTGGTGCATGATACACTACTCTCCTATACCCTTTTTCTCTATAGGAGTGCTAAAGAATTCATGATTCTTACTGTTCTGCACACACATAAAGTGGGTGAGCCTCTTTGCCATCTGTCCTACCTCCTGACTGAGAAGAAATGACCTCATACTGGAAAGTAATAGTGATGGAGGTGGGGTGGTCAGAGACTAGGACCAACATGTGAGCCAAGGATTTAGGAGTGAACTTAAAGAATACCTTCTAGACAGGTGTGGTGTCTCATGCCTATAATTCCAGCACTTTGGAAGGCCGAGGTGGGAGGATCACTTGAATCCAGGGGTTCAAGACCAGCTTAGGCTACATGCAAGTCCTGATCTCTACAAAAATCAAGAAAATTAGTTGGGCATGGTGGTGTGTGCCTATAGTTCCAGCTCCTCAGGGGTCTGAGGAGGGAGGATTTCTTGAGCCCAGGAGTTGGGACTGTAGTGAGCCATGACTGTGCCGCTGCACTCCAGCCTGGGAAACAGTGAGATGCCAACTCAAAAATAAAAATCATTCAGTATAAATTTGAAAGTGAAAAGAAAAATAATACTTTCTGATCATGACGTCTGTGCTCACATCCAAGCTTAAGGACTCTGAAGGGCCTTGTGGTGCTATATTCTGTCCTGTGCCCTCTAATTTACCCACTTAAGCTGCCCACTGCCTTAGTTCCAAATATATTTTCCACCATCTTAATTAAAATTAATATCCAGCATGAACTCTTAGTAACTTCTGACAAACTTTGATAGTGCAAATCGTATTCATACAAATATTTACTAAGTGACCTACAATGTATGAGAAACAACACTATATATGAGGGAACTTTATATAAAGTTGCTAGGAACTACAGTTCGACAGTTTTATCTCTCTCCTCATATAGTCACTAACTGACTGTGTGACCTTGGGTGAGTCACTTCCCTTTTCTGAATCTGTTCCTCTTCTGTAAATTGAGAGGTTTAGAGTAAAACAGTGTTTCTGAAATATGCCTGATCATTATAGTCACCAGGACTACTTATTGAAAGTAAACATCTCTAGACCCTCTCCTCAAGATTTGGACTCAGAAAGCCCAGTGTCTATTACCAGGTTACATTCTTATAGCAATCTTAAATTCACAAACTCAAGTGCAAAACTCTCATGTGCAAAACTCAGAGCACTCACTTCGCCACCACCCTACTTGTCTCTTTGTAGTATCCCCAAGCACCCCTCTGTACCCTAGCACTGATGCTGCACACCTAACCCAAAGCCTCCAGAGAGTTCACATCTGATAAAGGTAGAGACATGAAATCAGGGAGGCTTCATGGAGGAGACTGCACCTGAACTGGACCTTGAAAGATGGAGCAGGATTTCTCAAGCAGAGACAGAGGGAAATATTTCTGAAAGAAATGCTGTTTATTCAAAAAGCCAGGGATGGAGCAGAGTGCAGAGTATGGGTGGGATTTATTCAAGAGGCTGAGATCAAATCAGACCTGGATCAAACTTACTGCCTCTCCCTAAGATCCTCAGCCCTCTTCTATGTCAGTGTGAACTTCATACACACACTCATGCACTCGCACACAAACCCCCACCATACACACACATGCAAACTCATATACTCACACAATATATTAAAACACACATTCACACATATGCTCACACTTGCATACTCTCTTACATACTTAAATGTTGGGAGCCAGCCTTGGAGGTCCACCTGATTGACAGAGTTCTGGCGGGCCAAAGACCCCGGGCCACAGGGCGAGCCTTGGAAGCTGAGGCCCTTCTGTCTTCCACTTTTGCTGTTTGGTACCACTGAAGAAATTCTGTGCAGTTGTGGAAGAAGAAAATGGCATGTTTATACGAAGTACTCACAGCTAACCTGAGAATGTCATGGTTCATTTTTCCATTTTCCCACTATGCCACTTGGCCTTTTCTAACATATGCAAGGGTTAAACTCTGAAGCACATCAAGAATGCTTTCTTTCACTTGGTTATAAGTTACTAGATATTGCTTGAGTAATACATGATATAAGTATATTCACTATTTGATTTAAAATTATGCAATTTAGTGTTTAGACATAGGGTTTTTTAGAAGCTCATTTATATTAAGTTCATTATGAATTCATTATAAGTTCTAACACTTATCTAGGAGTTATGTAGATGATTTACAACACTGTTTTCACAGATTTAGGATGAAGATTAACCATTAAGATTTTTACTTAATTCAATAATTAAAATTCTAAGTTAATATTGATAGAGTGAGTTTTCACTGAATTCATAATATACTAATTGGATACTTTTATGATAAATTATCTAAAGATAGAAAGCAACATTGAGAGCCTGGGAAAAATCACTAAAAGCTTCTTTTGAGTTTTCTTTAGAAATAAACACTGCAGGATAAGAGAAAAGTAACAAAGACACCTGGACAAGAAAGGCGATTACGAAGCTTTGAAGGTCATAGAAGAAAATGAGAAAAGAGAAAAACTCCTGCTACATGGAGAACTTTGCACCTGGAAACTTTCTTGAGACATTTCAAGGACTGTAATTCAGGACTTTGAACTAAAACTATCATTTTTGGCTTTATGATAAGGACTCATTAACTAAAAGTAGATAGTGTTTCTTGGCTTGTTTGTCACTTCTAGACCGCTAGATGGTGGTAACTTTTAAAACATATGTACATGAAGGATTTTCTTTGTCTTGCCCTTTACAAATGGTATAAAAGCTCTGTGTTAACTAACATTAAGTTGTCATCTGTTCAGGAAGCAGGTGTCCGAGTATAATATTTTCATCTTTCGCCTATCCATCTTTCCTTCAGGAAACCTCACGACCCGGCAGGGGCTGGACCCCCACAAGTGGCCCCCAACGTGGGAGTTTGAAGGTAATCTTTTCTCTTTCTTTTCAGGTTGGATAGGACCTCACCTGGGGCACCACGGGGGCCCCCCTGTAGAGATAAGCAGGGAAAGGACAGGTGAGAAGTGCTAGAGCCATGATAAAATCATGGGCCAGAGAGAGTCTAAAAACAGAAAACTGTTCATCAGTATTCTAATAGATACATTATCAAAAAGAAGAATTAAAGTTTCTTCTATACTATTGTCTCATTTTGTCCATTTTGTGCAAGTACAGTGCCCCTGGTTCCCTGAAGAAGGCACCATTAATTTAACAACATGGACAAAGATCGGGGAGGAATTAAAGCTATATTACACTCTCCATAGTCCAGAGTGAGTGCCTGTAAATGCTTTTGCATTGTGGAATTTAATTAGAGATGTCTTAAATCCACAACAAGAGGTTAATAAAATGCCCATTAAAGTAAAAGAGGAACCAGGTGAGAGAACTCCCCTATTAACCCTTGTTCCTTCCCAGGCAATGTTAGTCACTGCTCCTGTTGATGATGATCCTCTACCCCCTGAGAATAAGGAAAACTTAGAAAAAGAAGCAGCTAGGTATTATGAAGAAAAATATCCAGATAATTTAAATTTGCCCCTGGCACCAAAAGACCTAGCAGTGCTGGGGGGGGGGATGGGGGGGATATGGTGATTTGTGACCATCTTGATTTGAGAGAAATAATTGTTTTTCTATACTAA
>NW_006955162.1:0-765 GCF_000164805.1 Carlito syrichta
TTCAGTCCTGCTTGAACACCCTGGGGATTTCACTATTGTGAGCAAATCAGGTAGGAGCTCTATGGACAAGATTAGGAGAGGCTAGGTCAGATATGAAAACAAATGCCCCTAAATTCTCAGCAGATAAATCATTTTTTTAGTCAAATACTCCAAGTCCCTCACTTGATGGATAGCTCTCCACTTGGGTTGTCATCATTCTCACTCAGGGACACAGGTTGCCAGAGGAGTTGCTCGAGAATTGCAGGTACCTTGGTGGGCAGGGAGGGAAAGAGCGTGGCAAAACTCACAGTGGTCTTAGTCTCCACCAGAAAGTGATATCTGTTACTGGCCAGAACAAGTCACCTGAGCATGTCTGACTTCAAGAGGGAAGGAGTGGTTCTGGTGGGGTGCAGCAAATCTTAATGAACAACAATACAGCAACCACAAAGATATCTGATTCTTTCAGAATTCTTTTTATTGTTTGGAGCCAAATCTTTCTACCAGAAAGCTCAGATTCCACACTGTCCCCAAATCTTTGAGGCTCTCTCCCTCCATGCCTTACTTTTCCCTCATGAGTTATTCCTTTCTGATATTCAAATGTTTATTTGAACAGCTACCACGAAAACCCCACTTTTAAGTGCTGTGAGTTTCTTTTCAATCTTACCCTCCAGAATCCACATATAATCACTTATCTCATGAAGCCCTTTCTTGATTACTACAGTCCATATCAAGCTCTTCAATTTCCTTTACTATCACAAGCAACTGCCTCCCGCCTCCCTGATTTAG
>NW_006955163.1:0-766 GCF_000164805.1 Carlito syrichta
TACTATTATCTCAGTTATCAACTCCTTCCTAGTTTTCCCTTGTCTCTCCTCAATTATTTGTAATCTCTCCATTAATGTCTTGATATCTGGGTTTGAAGTTTGAGACCAGTCATTCTGGGGGCTCTCCATTGTTTGAATTCGAAGTCAGTTTTCTCAGTGTCTGACCTCCCAGGGATGTGTGAGAGACCCATATTCTTCTTTTGTTTTTTTTCTTCATTTTTGTAGATTTTTCTCTCCCCCTTTTTCTCCACTTCTTTAATTTTGTTTTTCAGGAAATGGGGGGTTGTTTTTACTTCTTTTTGTTCAATCTCCTGTTCTTGCTTATGAGCATCCTCTGGCTTTGCTCACTTTTGAGGCTGGACTGTGAGTTGGGGCTGTACTTTTTGCAGTTTTGAGATTTAATTGAGGGGGAAACTGTGATTCTGAATCTATTCACAGATCCCAGTATCCACCAACAGGTGTATGGGCACACTGGGACCCACGTCCCACTGACTTACAATTTGTCCTTGCAGTGTGGTTTAGATTTGTTCCCTGGAACAAATGAGGTAAGAAAAAGGATAATAATGGAAGAAGGGGGTCAAGAGGAAGCTGGAGAGAGAGAAAAGTAAGATGGAAAACTGATGTATATACTAAGTAACAAATGAAAAGAGATGCAAGACAGAAAAGACTAAAAAACAAACAAATGAACAAAGTTCCCTAAAGTATACTGGTAATCACACAAAGACAGTCCAATAAAATTCAAACCTTTTGATGTGGTTTTTCCCCA
>NW_006955164.1:0-656 GCF_000164805.1 Carlito syrichta
CATCTATGATTCCTGGTTACCTTTAAAAATACGTACTAAACATTTGGCAACTGCAAAACCCTTGACCCGTGTCAGAATACTAAGAGAAACAGAAGATGAAGGATTACAGGGTTCAGTTTAAGACCAGAGTTACACCCATATATGGCAAGAATATCCTTTGTGTCCTGGAATCTGGCCTTAGTTGTTCCAAGGAACTTAACAGACTGAAATGCCCGATACCTATGTACAACTTTCAAAACACCAATGTTCCTGGAGATTTGAAATTACTGATTTGTAATATCCGAATGCTAAATGCTCCGAAATATTTGGAGAGCTCGAAGCCCTGTTTCCCATAGCAGACACCCTGGGTATTTTTTGGATTGAGGACTCGTACAACAATGATTTTATTTTTCCTCAGTTAGAGGCCGTGTAGTGTCCTGTACATGAGGACTCTCTTTCCCTAGATTTCTGTTTCAAAACCTTGATTCTTGTTTGGCCATTAGTAAGACGCCATGTTGATATTTTGATGGAGGCACCGTGTAAAACTGATTTCTTCTTTTTTTCTTAGCAAGAGGCCATGTCGTTTCTTGTATATGACGACTGCTATTAACCACATTCTTTCCTCGAATCCCTGATTCTTCTTTAGCCGTCAGCAAGATGCCCTGTAGATTTTCAGG
>NW_006955165.1:0-685 GCF_000164805.1 Carlito syrichta
AGTAATGTCTCTCATGGATGACCCAGGCATGCATTCCCAGGCCAGTCACTCACAAGGACAATGAGATTTCCCTTAAATCTGTCTCTAAATCCAGCAGCATGGTCAGCCCTGCCTGAAGAACATGTTTCACATATAGGAAGGGTGGGTACATGGACCCAAATGAGGGAGCTTTCTGGAAGGAGACAATGGATGCTGACTGGGGTGGGATGCAGCCTCTAATATTCATCTTGCTATGTAGGGACCAGTCTCAATACTCAACATGTGGTAGGTTCCCAATTCACACTTCATTTATCTGATAGGCAGAACTGTTTTCAGGACTTAAAGAATGTAGCTGTGTTTGTAGGTGGCGGACAGTCAGCAGTTGAGTAGGACAGGGAAAGGTTGAAGAATGTAGCAATCTGTTCCCCAGTGGGAAACATGTAACACTGAAGGAACCAAGGAGAGTTTAAGTAAAAGGACCATCTACAAAAGCGAAGGCAACAGCAGTGCTGGAGTTGAGATGCCTGTGACTGATCCCAGGTCTTTACAGGGAAATAGTGGACATCAACCCTTCTCAATGATGGATTGGCAGGTTTTGCTCTTTGGGGAGCATCTGTTGCTGTCTATATACATTTTGAATTGCCATGACTGAAGGGATATGTTTAGTCTATTCTGTTTTGCTATAAGGAACACATGAGGTTAAGTT
>NW_006955166.1:0-703 GCF_000164805.1 Carlito syrichta
GAATTTAGTCTTAACTGACACCAGCAGCTACCTCCCAAGGCAAAAACAAACAAAAACACCTGATACTGTAATCATACAAAATGGTTTTGAAAAGAAAAAAATACAAACTTGAACTCTGATTTAATTCTACTAACAATCACTTCTGAGCCTGTCTCCCAAAGGAGTCTTAGTTCCTGCCTCACCTTAAACACACTCCTTGAGTATCTCTAAAGGGAATGTTACCTAATGAGAGAATGCAAGAATCCTATTCATTAGCTCTCTAAGATTCTGCTTCTGTCCCAAGTAAGCATGTTTTACACAACCTGAGAATGCCACCCTTCATAGACAGGATAGCAGACCCCCTATTATTAAGACACACAACTCATGTATTGGTGATAACTGGGTTTGAAATGATCCTGAATGCCTCAGGCTAAATACAAAACCCAAAGGGCACTCCCATAAGGCACTCCCATCAGCACTCCTATCAGTAGTCTTGGAGCCCTGGAGATCACCTCTGAGCTCCTTGGCCTGAAATGCTGGCAGCTCTTGCTGAAGGAAAGAGGGATGGGGCCAACCTGCACAACCATGCTTCCAGACCTCAATTCTTCTACGAGCTATTCTGTGATGCCTCTCAGCAACCCTGAGCCAATTCCTCACCCTCTAGTTCTCCTGAGCTAGCATGGCTTCTCCAAGCCTTCAAGGGCACTGTAAATAGCTACAAAAA
>NW_006955167.1:0-851 GCF_000164805.1 Carlito syrichta
ACGTGGAGCTCCTAGAGCATCAGGACAAGGAAGCAGGGATGGGCCTGTTCTGTGGGCAGGTGGAGACGAAGGCCTGATCAGATCCTAGAGGCCACCCTCTCACTTCTGGCTCCTGTTTGGGCAATTTCCAAAGCTGCCCCCTGTTGATTGGGTAAGGCTCCAGGCTCCACTCTCTCTGGCCTTGAGTGTCAGTGGATGCCATCAGATAGGGCTGAATGAGACAAGAAAAGGTTGCGATTTCTCCTTGCACCCGAAGCGTGGGTGGGAGGAGCTGACTGACACCCGTGTTGCTGAACACACTAGGAACTCGAATCTTACGAGCTCCTGGTCTGTGGGTCGTATGGGGCTGGAAGACGACAATCCCAATACAACAGGTTGGGGTGGGACACATCTCGCCCCATCAGAGCTCTGCAGCTTTTGCGTTCTCCTTGTCACTACCTTGCACGTGGAGTGGAACCTCAGAGGGACAACTGGAGCAAGGCCGGCTGGACAGTGGGGATAGTGAGATCTGGGAGGACACCTGGCCGTGGCCCAACTGGGAAGAAGGGGCTTGCCATCCCCCATCCCTGGGCAGCTCACAGTCTTCTCTACCCACATCTGATCCCTCCAGAGCACTGGTCTCCTCAGCCCAGGGCCCACCTTCTTCCTCCCGTGGGGATGGGGCTGATGTCCCAGACATCACCCATGGTTCGCCACCCTCTGCTCTCTCCAGGCAGAGTCCAGTGAAGCCACTTTGGGAGAAATCCCCCCATCCAGACCCTAATACAGTTTCAGAGGTTTGCAAGGGATCATGGGATACGGCTTCCTGAAAACATCACCGTGACTGGTGCGTTTTCATGTATGTGGGTTTT
>NW_006955168.1:0-487 GCF_000164805.1 Carlito syrichta
CGGGCACAGAGCCCCAGTGCTTTCACCACGGGGCCCTCCTGTAGCTTCAGGCACAGAGCTCTGGCACTCTCCCCCCAGGGACCCCCTCGAGTCCTGGGCCCAGAGGATCGACACTCTCACCCTGGGGACCTCCTGGAGTCCTGGGCCCAGAGCCCCAAACCTCTCAGCCCAGGGCCCTACTGGGGCTCCAGGTCCAGAAGGGCCATGACCCTCTCCATCTGGGGAACTTCTGAAGCCCCGGGGACCAGGAGAGTCCCAGCCCTCTTGCCCAGGGCCTCCCTGAACCCCCAAATCCCTGAAGGGCACTGGAGCCCCAGGCTCAGAATGCCCCGGCCGTCTCACCCTGGGGCCCTCTCAGATGGGGCCCTCCTGGAGCATGCGGCCCAGAGCCTGGGCCCTCACATTCTGGGTCTCCCCTGGAGCTCCAGGCCCAGAGCCCCAGTCCTGTCACCCTGGGGTCATCCTCAAGTCCTGGGGCCAGAGACTC
>NW_006955169.1:0-302 GCF_000164805.1 Carlito syrichta
CCAAGTGTGGTGGTGCATGCCTGTAGTTCCAGTAACCTGGAAGGCTGAGGTGGAATGATCGCCTAAGCCCAGCAAGTGGAGGCTATGGTGGCCATTAGGGTGCCACTGCGCTCTGCGCTCCAGCCTGGGCGACGGAGTGACATTCCAACTAATATATATATATATATATATATATGTAACTATTTAGTGGCGAGGGTAGAAAGCACCGAAAAGGAAGCATGAAAAAAGTTGGTCTGACTGAGCCAGAGCACATGGGCACGGGGAGTCAGGGAGACTTCCCTGGTGAGGTGGCATTTAAGAAG
>NW_006955170.1:0-836 GCF_000164805.1 Carlito syrichta
GAGGATCAAATAAGTGTAACTAAATTTGAACTGGATTGAAAGACTTGGAGGAGTGGGCAAAGGCTAGCAGAGAAGACGTAGGCAGTGAAAGGACACCCTCACATGGTGAGAGCATTGCTCCCTGTGCCAGCTGGGTCCCTGGGTGAATTGGAGCCAGGAGGAGATGCTTCTAGAAGATCCTCTTGGCCTAACACAAGGAAGAGACAGGGAGTCTCAAGCTCAATATGGGGAACTTGGACTAGGATGGACAGCAAGGCATCTTTGGCAGCTGCGACTACTTGATTGTTATGGGACTGAGAGTCATGTTGTAAATAATTGTCAGTTTCTAGGTTTTATGAATCAAATGTGCTACTCATGCTCCTCTGGGTGTCATATGAGTCTTGACACAATTTTCTGCACTTTGATAACAAATCAACAACAGCCCCTGCATGCCACCCTCAGGGTGTAGTGAGGTCTATGCAGGGAGTCATGGTTCCATGACCTTGCATGTCAACTCACTATATGTTTTTGAGAAGATTAGTTTCAAAGTGGAAATCAAGATCTGATGAGCAACCCAGTGTGTCTTCTGCAGCTCTGGTAAAGATTATCGTTCAAATTAAGGGTTGGTACATAGATGAGAAATCACGGTTGCATTATATCTTTGTATCCTTTTATCTATCTATCTAGCTATCTATCTATCTATCTATCTGTCTATCTATCCATCCATCTTTCTTTTCCTTCCTTCCTTCCTTTTCTTCCTTCCTTTCTCTTGTGCTTTATTTATTTCATTTATCTATTTTTTGATCTATGTAGACTGTTGTGAAAGTTACATATCTTTAGAAAAGGTAATATAGGGA
>NW_006955172.1:0-760 GCF_000164805.1 Carlito syrichta
AAATAATCATGGTTTTATATTTAACATTACGTACATGATGTATGGCCATGGACCTGAAACAAATAGAACGTGAACTTGTATGCTTGGAAGACTAATTGTGGAGGGATGGGGTATAACCTGAAAATTAGACACTGATTATACCAGGAAATTGTTCTGTTTTAATTTTGGTATGAATCCTATGTGACTTTAGCTATTGACTTGACTTAAAAGCTTGTCTTTATCATTTTATTTTATTTTTATTTTATTTTATTTTTTTTGAGTTGGAGTCTCATTCTGTCACCCAAACTGGAGTGCAGTGGCCGCTCCCGAACACCTCAGCCTTGACCTGCTGGGCTCCGGTGATCCTTCTGCCTCAGCCTTCCAAGTAGCTGGAACTACAGGTGTGCGCTACCACACCCGGCTAATATTTTAGATTTATTATAGAGATGAGATCTTGTCAAGTTGCTCAGGCAGATCTCAAACCTGCGGGCTCAGGCAATCCATTCACCTCAGCCTCCCAAGGCGTGAGATTACAGGCTGAGCCACCGAGTCTGGCTTGATCATTTTAATATTTAGCAGGTGCTAGTTTTTAAATTAAATACATAGCAAAGTTTTAAATTAAGGTATGTCTGTGAAGCCATGAAAAATAGAAAGTGCTTAAAGAAAACAGCCTGTTGGCAAAAAAAAAAAATGTAAATAAATAATCTGCATAATCGCCATCATCATCAACATCATCCTTTTCCTGCTTGCCAAATCATATTACTGTCAACATTTAAATGAA
>NW_006955173.1:0-880 GCF_000164805.1 Carlito syrichta
TCAGCCTCCCAAAGTGTGGGATTACAGGCTGAGCCACCGAGCCCGGCTCCTTTTTAAATATCTTCTCCCCCCACATTTTTTTCTGGAATGATCTGGTAAATTCTGAGTTGTTCTAATAAAATATGAATTAGTGAGGAAAACAGGATCAAGAAATGACAGTTTATCATAGAAAGCAGTCCTTAAAAGTGTGTATGCATATATGTATATTTAAAAATCTTTACCATCCAAATGAAAAATTTATAATTGTATATTAAGATAATGCAATAAGATAATTGTCTTCTTACAAGAGTAATTACTATCCCTTTGACTTTACTTAGATTTGGTGAATAAATGTCCTGCAGCTGCTTGATAACTCACTGACAAAGAGTTCCACTTCCAGAAGTATTTTAAAGAAAAAAGGGGAAGAAAAGAAGAGGTTGTATTGAATACTACTGGCTTCCTACTATCCTTATTATTTCCTTCAATTAATTATTATATACACATTACATTATAGATGAGAAAATTTGTCATAGTTTCATGCTTAGAAGTCATTTCATGTAGTCTTTTCTTCAAGAAGTTAGGATTAAAAAAATTCTGCATTTACAGTGATAAGAATTTTCCAAATTTTTAACAATTTATTTTCTTTTTTGAACTTAAACTCAGGTATACAAATGCCTTTAAGATCAGATCCTGTTTCGCGACCCGCCTGGGCAGCGAGACCTCATCTCTACAATAAATCAAAAAATCAGCCGGGCGTGGTAGCGCATGCCTGTAATTCCGGCTACTTGGAAGGCTGAGGCGGAAGGATCGCTGGAGCCCAGCAGGTCGAGGCTGCGGTGGCCGGGAGCGGCCACTGCACTCCAGTCTGGGCGACAGAGTGAGACTCCAACTCAAAAAAAAA
>NW_006955174.1:0-4060 GCF_000164805.1 Carlito syrichta
GGGGATAGTGAGATTTGGGAGGGCACCTGGCTGTGGCCCAACTGGGAAGAAGGGGCTCGCCATCCCCCATCCTGGGGCAGCTCACAGTCTTCTCCACCCACATCTGATTCCTCCAGAGCACTGGTCTCCTCAGCCCAGGGCCCACCTTCTTCCTCCCGTGGGGATGGGGCTGATGTCCCAGACATCACCCATGGTTCGCCGCCCTCTGCTCTCTCCAAGCAGAGTCCAGTGAAGCCACTTTGGGAGAAATCCCCCCATCCAGACCCTAATACAGTTTCAGAGGTTTGCAAGGGATCATGGGATATGACTTCCTGAAAACATCACCGTGACTGGTGCGTTTTCATGTGTTTGGGTTTTGAAGCATCATGGAGCAATTTTTTTTTTTTTTTTGAGTTGGAGTCTCACTCCGTTGCTTAGGCAGGAGTACATTGGCACACTCATGGTCATCCCAGTGTCAACTTGTTGGGCTCCGGTGTCCCTTCTGCCTCAACCTTCCAAGTAGCTGGAACAATAGGCTCATGCTAACACGCCTGGTTTATTTTTTATATATTGTAGAGGCGAGGTCTTCCCAAGTTGCCCGGGATTGTCTTGAACCCGTGGGCTCAGGCAATCCATTAGCCTTGGCCTCCCAAAGTGCTGGGATTACAGGCTGAGCCTCTGAGCCTGGCCAGGGAGCAAAATTATTGGGACACTCAGGGATCTGCTAAAAGCAAAGGAGAAACCCCACTCGAAGGCACATGCCTAGTCCACCTTTTTTTTTTTTTTTCCAGTGACTAGATCTTACCACGTTGCCCACGCTGGTATCAAACTCATGGACACAGGCAATCCTCTCGCCTCTGCTTCCCAAAGTGCTAGGATGACAGGCATGAGGCATGGCTCCAACCTACTGGACCATTTTTATCAACTCATTTCAGTGACTGTGAATCCCACCTGGAGCTAAGGTGGTACAGGCATTTTACACTTAAACTCATCAGGTTCATCTCAACCGAGGCCTGAGTGGTCAATGTCTCAAGGACATAAATGGTGACCTGATCCCTCAGGAACATGTGGTGATCCAGCTTTGGGACAGTGGTGTTCAAGGTGAGGGCACTGAGGGGAAATTGGAAACTCCTCAGTTTATATTTCTGCTTTGGATGATAGGCTTGTCACCCACAGTGTTGAGGGATGCACCTATCTCCCTGGGGTCCGTCTATAGAATTTGTCTGTCTGAACAGTGGAAAACTCCAGGAGCATTTCTGCTTCCATGTAGCCTCCTAATAATTGATGGCCATAAATTCCCATGATAACTCTCAGTTATTGCAGCGGTACTTTTTTTGTCCTAATTATTCCTCCTGGGCTTTCTCTTACAGGCTTGTGTTGAACACTATCATACAATGCAAGTATTTCTGACCCGAAGGCCAGCAATGGCGACCGCTACGTGCCCCTGACAATGTGAATATTGGTACAAACAAAACTGTTGCCTTTCTATCAAAAGATAACACATTTTTTCTTTTTCAAATTATATAAGAAATGCATTCTGCTTTAAAAAAAGCCAAATCAGATCTCTGTGAATTGAAAGTCTTTTCTTGCATACCTTTCCTCCAAACTCATTCCCTTTTTAGAAGGTGTAATCAAAATCATGTTGTTTTGTTTTGTTTTGCATCCTGCAGCTCCGTTTTATGGCATCTCCTGTCACTCAAGATCAGAAGGGGGCCTGGAATCTTATCCAATCAGCAGATGATGACTTGAAAACTGTCCAATCAGAGAGTTGCCAAAAATGAAGAGACAACTTCTGGCTGCTGACATGGTTTTTTGTAACTGGCGCTGGAGGAAATGGTGGGTCATCTCCACGAGAACCGTGGGTCTTTATTCAGCCTTTGTCACCCTGTGATCTGCTTGTCCTGAGAGTCCAAAGTGAGGCTGGTGGTGGGGGGAAACTGGGACATGGTGAGTGGGAGGGGCTGTGTTCTGGCCCCATTCCTCTCTCGTTCCGAAAGTGAATGGGAGCCTCCTTCACAGAGCTATGGACTCCCTTTGGGCCAATAGTGGATTGTGAATCCCTAAGCCCCATTCAGCGCTTGTGGTGTGTGACCCCTCAAGGCCTGGGAGAAAAGGCTTTCAGAAGGAGCAGGGGGAAGCCCTGGTGCTGGCCAAAGTTGCAGTCCACTGCAGTACAGGGGCATACAACTGTTCTCTGGGTAACACAGTGAGACTTTGACTCAAAAAACAAATTCTCGACAAAAAGCAAAGGATGACACTACAAAATAATTTTTAAAAATCTATTTATTAGCAATCAATAGCAGGTACAAATGTGAATTCAACTGATATCACAGTTCCCAAATATATGAAGTAAAATATGTCAAAATAAAGCAAAAAATACACAGTACCACAGGAACCGTAAATAATTGAATGCCCCACTTTCAATAATGACTTGAAATGCCAGATAAAAGATTAATAAGGATTCAGAAGATTTGAATGACACTAGGGACAATTTAGAGTGAAAAGTCTTACACAGAACTCTTCAATCAACACCATCAAACACAGCATATTCGGTTGAACCTAGCACACACTCCTAGATAGACAATATATCAAAACACAAAACAAATTTTAGCACTTTAAAGAAGACCAAAATTAGCCAGGAGGGTAGGCATGCCTGTAATCCCACACTTTGGTAGGTGGAGTTGAGAGGATTGACTGAGCCCACAGGTTCAAGACCATTCTTGGCAACATGGTGAAACCATGTTTGTACAATAAATTTTTAAAAATTAGCTGAGCCTAGGGTTTCTTCCCTGTTGCTTCAGCTACTTGGAAGCCTGGGGCAAAAAGATTGCCTGAGCACAGGTGTCATGGCTGGGGTGGCCACGAGCATGCCAAGGCATGCCAGCTTGGGTGATGGAGTGAGACTCCAACTTAAAAAAAATTGAAAAATAAAAGCCACAGTGGTAGAAGAAAAGTTGTGATCTGGTTGTGTCTTAATGAAGAGTGAAGTTCACACAAGTGAAGAGACTTTGTCTTCCAGTGTGTTTGCTTCCTGCCGGTCTGCCTTTTCACCTATGTCAGGGAGAGATGACCCAGCCAGTTTGAGTGTTCAGAGTCTAGGGGCCAATGTCCATACACAGTAAGTCCTTTATTACAAACGAGCTCTGATAAAAGAGTAACCAATATTACAGGCAATGGAAGGCCCATCACATATTAAGTCAGTAATGAATAATGTTTTAAAAACTAGATGATTCTGCCATTAATCTTGTAGGAAGCACAGAATTCTGTTATATTTAAATAAAATGGGTGGAACTACACTTTTATCATTTCTAAATATTTAAAAATTTCATGTTGACAATGATACAGTTTCTGGAGTTCATTGTCCACCATAATTCAGTACTCCTTCATCATGTCCCTTACTCTTTCACTTCCATTGTGTCTTCATACAGAATGGCTTTTTCTTCTTAAACTATGCATCTTAGAAGTTGATACTGGTAATCAAAACTCTCAAGTTATTTTTGTTTGGAAAATATTTCAATTTTTTCCTATTCTTTAAATATATCCAATTTTAGCTTTAATATTTTATATCGGCAATGTTAATACTCATTTCTCTGCTTTGGGGGAAAATAAGAGTTCATTTGGAAATACTCTTAGGTGCTTTTAGTGTAGTTTTTGGTTTGTATTTTCAATTTATTATATTACTTATATATTTGCATTCATAATTTGTATATATACTTTTGAGTTGGTGTCTCGCTTCCACCCAGGCTGGAGTGCAGTGACATGATTATGGCTCAACCTATGAGCTCAGGCAATTATCTCCTCCCTAAGCCTACTGAGAACATAAAGACAACATGAACCACCACACCTAATTTATACTTGTCTTTGTAGATACAAAGTCTTGGTCCATTGTCCTGGCTACTCTCAAACTCCTGGGCTCAAGATATCCTCCCACTTTGGCCACCAAAAGTATTGGGGTTACAGTCCTGAGCCACTGTGGCTTGCCTGTTTTTAGATGTTTTCTCCCTTTGTGATATTATGTAGTTTGACTATATTGCATGTAATAATGTGTTTTTTTTAATTTTGACACTTTATTTCTAATTTA
>NW_006955174.1:5012-6155 GCF_000164805.1 Carlito syrichta
TTACAGGCATGCGCTACCACGCCTGGCTGATATTTTGATTTATTGTAGAGATGAAGTCTCGCTGCCCAGGCGGGCCTCAAACCCATGGGCTCAGGCAATCCACTCACCTCAGCCTCCCAAAGGCACGGGATTAGATGCTGAGCCACCGATCCCGGCTCTACAATAAATTATAAAATTATCCGTGTATGGTGGATGTGCCTGTATTTCCAACTTCTTGGAAGTTTGAGGTGGAAGGCTCTCTGAGTCTAGCAGGTAGAGGTTGTGGTGGCCGAATGCATGCCACTTCATTCCAGTCTGGGCGACAAGGTCAGACTCCAACTTAAAAAAAAAAAAATGCTGCTCACAGTCCTGTTACCAACTGAATCAAATTTAATGTTTATTTCATACATTTTATGTTGTTGATTTATCATATTTCTAATTATGTTTTATTTGACTGTTTTCCAAATAAGGCTAGTCAACTTTATAGTGTCTTGGTATTTCCACATTTATCTTTCTCACTGTACAGTCAGTCCATGAAGAACATGGGTGTGACCTGCATAAGTCCATTTTTTTAAACAAATACTATGAATTTTTTTGATTTTGTTTTTATTGACAATTTGTGACCATTTAAAACAAACTCACAGACAAACCACATAGTTTAGAAATATATTTCACCAAGTTAATGTATCATAAGCACATTAGATAGAAGTATATTCTAGTGTATTTTGACATTTACTACCATGAAACATATGCAAATCTATCATACAAATGGAAACTAAAAATGTATGCATTTACAGTTATACATAGCATCATTAGCAATTGGGAAAAGTGTAAATAAATGTAAAGATGAAGTATTAACTCATAAGGGCATAAAATTAGAAAATACAGTGTATCAATTAATAATCTTGTGGACATGTCCTGCTGCTCTGTGGTGAATACAATCATTATGAGATTCTGTTCCTCACACCAAGCGAAGCTAATATTTCCATATGAGCACTTGGTCTCTCCAGAGCAAATCACGGAAATTATAGACTGATTGCATATATGGCCAAAAGATGGGGAAGTAAGGATATCAACATATAAATCTTGAAGACATTCCAGGCCTCAGAGGCCACACCAGAGGACCAGCAGCAAACGACTTCATGGGACAAGTGCTTCGAACTC
>NW_006955175.1:0-749 GCF_000164805.1 Carlito syrichta
CGGTTTGCGTTTGGAATATTCCACATTTTGGGGAGGTCTTGTGAAGGGGAACCAGGATTCTTGGATTCCAGTTCCCAAAGAAAATTATCGACGTCTTTCTCTTGTTATCCAAAAAACCGGAATTCTCCGTCACCAGGAACTGTCTCGGCATCCTGCATAGTGATGCAGGAAGCTGGGTAATGGAGGTCATCATATACAGGAAACTACACATCATATTGCTAAGGAAGTATAAGGAATCCTCCATATATGAGTCCTCAAACCCAAAAACTGCATGCTAAGACGTAACCATGAATCAGGTTTTTGAAGTAGGAATCTGTGAAATGGAAGTCCTCACATAAAGGAAACCTCACTGCCTTTTGCTAAGTAAGAATAAGGAATCTGTGTTACTCGGGTCCTCAATCCCAAAGAAGCTTAAGGTCATCTTGCTATGGGTAAACACGAATCATGGTTTTTTCGAGCAGGAATCTGGAAAATGGAGTCCTTATTTACAGGCATCTACATGACCTTTTGCTAAGAAAGAATAAGGAATCTGGGTTACAAGTGTCCTCAATCCCAAAAATCTACAGAGCATCATGGAAAGTTCTAAAAAGAATCAGAGTTTCGAAGCAAGATGCATCTAATGAGAGTCCTAATATACAAGAAAATACACAGCCCCTTGCCAAGGGTGAAAAAGAATCGGGGTTATAGCAGTCCTCAGTTCTTAAAATCAACAGGCCATCTTCTGTGGGCTAAACAAGAATCAGGGTTTA
>NW_006955176.1:0-737 GCF_000164805.1 Carlito syrichta
AAATAAATAAATAAATAATCATGGTTTTATATTTAACATTACGTACATGATGTATGGCCATGGACCTGAAGCAAATAGAACGTGAACTTGTACGCTTGGAAGACTAATTGTGGAGGGATGGGGTATAACCTGAAAATTAGATACTGGTTATACCAGGAAATTGTTCTGTTTTAATTTTGGTATGAATCCTATGTGACTTTAGCTATTGACTTGACTTAAAAGCTTGTCTTTATCATTTTATTTTTATTTTTATTTTATTTTATTTTTTTTTGAGTTGGAGTCTCATTCTGTCACCCAAACTGGAGTGCAGTGGCCGCTCCCGAACACCGCAGCCTTGACCTGCTGGGCTCCGGTGATCCTTCTGCCTCAGCCTTCCAAGTAGCTGGAACTACAGGTGCGCTACCACACCCGGCTAATATTTTAGATTTATTGTAGAGATGAGAGCTTGTCAAGTTGCTCAGGCAGATCTCAAACCTGCGGGCTCAGGCAATCCATTCACCTCAGCCTCCCAAGGCGTGGGATTACAGGCAGAGCCACCGAGTCTGGCTTGATCATTTTAATACTTAGCAGGTGCTAGTTTTTAAATTAAATACATAGCAAAGTTTTAAATTAAGGTATGTCTGTGAAGCCATGAAAATAGAAGTGCTTAAAGAAAACAGCCTGTTGGCAAAAAAAATGTAAATAAATAATCTGCATAATCACCATCATCATCATCATCCTTTTCTACTTGCCAAATC
>NW_006955177.1:0-694 GCF_000164805.1 Carlito syrichta
TCACTTGAGCCTGGACATTTGGGGCTGCAGTGAGCTGTGATCCAGCTATTATTTTTATACCTTCATAAAGTTGAAACATTTAAGTCGAGCCCTCCCACCAAGTCAGAGATTGTCTGTAATTCATTTCTACTAACCAACGTCCTCACTTACTTGAAGGACACAATCAGAGACAAGTGTTCAATCAGTACATCTCTGACTTACAAAAGCCATCTTTAGAAAAGCCAGTCAGCAATACCAGTAAGAAAGGAGGAGAAGAAAACAACTCTGTTGCAGTTTTTAGACAATAAAAAGATAAAGAAAACTGAAGGGTCTATTTCCACAGAAAGTTAAGACATGAGCAATTCAGACAGTCCTGCACTTAATTGGGAAACTTGAATTTAGTCTTCACTGACACCAGCAGCTACCTCCCAAGGCAAAACAAACAAAAAAACCTGATACTGTAATCATACAAAATGGTTTTGAAAAGAAAAAAATACAAACTTAAACTGATTTAATTCTACTAACAATCACTTCTGAGCCTGTCTCCCAAAGGAGTCTTAGTTCCTGCCTCACCTTAAACACACTCCTTGAGTATCTCTAAAGGGAATGTTACCTAATGGGAGAATGCAAGAATCCTCTTCATTAGCTCTCTAAGATTCTGCTTCTGTCCCAAGTAAGCATGTTTTACACATCCTGAGAATGCCATTTTTCATAA
>NW_006955178.1:0-593 GCF_000164805.1 Carlito syrichta
AAACAACTGGGCATCTGCATTTTTGTACAAAAAGTTTTAGTATCCACATGGACCAGGAAATTCAGGGTATCTTGCTGAGAACGGAAAGGGAATCCGGTTCTTGGAGTTCACAATGGCCTAAATCCTCAAAGCCTCTTGATAAGGTTTAATCAGCAATCTGGGCTTCTATGTCATCACATTTTTAGTGTGTCTTTTCAAAGGGGACCAGGAATCTTGGGTTGCAATTTCTCAAGATCATTATGGGAGTCTTTCTCTTGATAATCAAGCAATTGGAATTCTAGGTCACCAAGAAATATCTTGGAGTCTTGCTGAGAATGAAGCAGGAATTTCAGTAATGGGAGTCCTCATATACAGAACACTACAAGACCTGTTGCTACGGAAGAATAAGGAATCTTGGTTAAACGAGGCCTCCATCTCAAAAACCTACAGGCCGTCTGCTAAAAAATAACAACCATTCAGGATTTGGGAGTAGGAATCTGGATGATGGGAGTCCTCATATACAAGAAACTGCAATGTCTATTGCTAAAGGAGAATAAGTAATCTGGTTTACATGTGTCCTCCCATCCCAATAAAACTTCAGGGTTTCTTGCTAA
>NW_006955179.1:0-560 GCF_000164805.1 Carlito syrichta
ACATAGTGAGTGAAAAAACTCCATAAAACCCCACACACACACACACACACACACACACACACACACACACACACACACGTATTTACCATTGGCACCAGAGTTTCTCTATTTAGGGAACAATCTCTATTTAGAGAAGAGACTATTTAGGGAACAATCTCTAAATAAGCTTTGGGGGCAATACAGGTACAGAAGAATACAGCAAACACAGACGGCTATACTTTTCTATTTCAGAAATGAGGAGGAATATGAGGTGGGGGTGGGCAGAGAGGAGAAAAGAAGGTGAGGAGGGAGCCCAGTGATGGACCCATTGGGGAGGTTGGAGACTACCGAGAAAGATGGCTGTTGAGAAGTTTTCGGTAGCAGGGCAACCACAGCATTTTTAAGAATGTCTAACACTCAACTTTAAGTTGCATTGCTCACCCTGCAAAGTTTGGGAAATTACTTGTTTGAGGAGTTCAACTGGGAAGTAAGGAAAAGGGGTGGTGGTCCTTAGAGCTGGGAGGACAGGAAGGTTTTGCAGAGGAAAAGAACAGTCCAAAGACAAGAAGAAGTGGGTCAAG
>NW_006955180.1:0-3604 GCF_000164805.1 Carlito syrichta
GGGGTGCCCCAGTGTCTAGCCCTCACCTGTGATTTTTTTTCCAGTAACTGAGGTTCCTCCATAATTGGTGTCCCAGTAATTTCCAGTGACTGCTTCTCCTTTGTATTGGGTGTGAAAGTGAGTGATTCTTCTCTGATAGATGCCCCAGTGACTGGCCCTCTTACATAATTGGTGTCCCAGTGACTGGATCTGTTCTGTGAAAAATGCCTCAGTGATTGATTCTGCTGTTATATGTGTCCCTGTGACTAGCTTTCCTGTGTAATCACTGCCCCAGTGTTGTGTCGCTTACATAATAGGTGCCTGAGTTGCAAGCCCCCCTCCATTATGGACACCCCAGTGACTGTGCCTCCCTAGTGATTGGTGCCCGAGTAACTGGCCCTCCTCCATAATGGGTGTCCTAGCGACTAGCTCTCCTCTGTGAAGGGTATCTCAGTAACTGAGCTGCCTCTATAATTATGATAATTCCATTGTGATGTGTTTCCCAGTGACTGTTCCTCCTTAGTGATGAGTCTCACAGTCAATGGCCCTTCTCTGTAATGGGTATCCCAGTGACTAGCCCTCCCCTGTGAGAGGTGCCCCATTACTAGCCTGCCTCTGTGATGAGTTCCCCTGTGAGAGGTGCCCCATTACTAGCCTGCCTCTGTGATGAGTTCCCCAGTGACTGACCCTCCTCTGTGATGGGTGCCCCTGTACTGATCCATCTCTGTGATGGCTGTCCCAGTAACTGGGCCTCCTCCATGATGAATGCCTCAGTTACTGTCCCTTCTCAGTTTGAAGGCTCACTGACTGGCCCTCCTTGATAGGAACACCAGTGACTGACTATGCTCTGTAATTGGTGCTCCAATTTCTGGTCCTCATCTTTGATGGTTACCTTAGAGACTGGCCCTCCCCTCTGATGTGTGTCCCAGTGAATGGCCTCCTCTCTGATGGGTGCCCCAATGACTGGCTATTCTCTGTTATGGGTGTCCCTGGAGACTGACTCTCCTCTGTGATGGGCATCCAAGAGACTGACTGTCTTCTGTGTTGGGTGTCCCAGGGACAGGCCCTCCTCCATCATGTGTGGCCCAGTGACTAGCCCTTATTTTTGAGTGGTGTGCCAGTAAATGGCACTCCTCTAAAATGGTGCCCCTTTGACTTGCCTTTCTCTGTGATGGGTGCCCCAGTGACTGATCCTCAATGATTGACCTTCCTCCATAATGAGTGCCCAGTTACTGGCAATCCTCTGAGATGTACGCCACAATCCTTAGCCCTCCTCCATGTTGGGTGCCACAGAGACTGGTCCTCCTCTGTGATGAATGCCTCAGTAACGACCTATCTTCTTTGATGGGTGCCCCAATAATGTGTCTTCCTCTGTGATCGGTGCCCAAATGACTAGGCCTGCTCTGTGATGGGTGATTATGTGACCTGTCTCTAATTTTAGTGCCTGAGTGATTGTTCCTTCTTCTAATGGGTATCCCAGTGACTGGGCCTCCTTTGTGATGGGTGGCTTGGTTACTCGCCCTCCTCTGTGTTAGGTTCCTCAGTTACTGGCTCCCTGTGGTGAGTTGACCAAGTAACTAGCCTTCCTATTTGATGGGTGACCCAGTGACGGTGCATCCTCTTAATGAATGCTCAAGTGAATGGCCCTCCTCGGTGATGGGCGCTTCAATGACTGGCACTGCTTTATTTATGCTTCAGTGACTTTACCTCCTCTATGTTGCAAGCACTGATGACCAGGAGCCCTTCTCTGTAATTTATAGCACAGTTCTTGGGCCTACTTTGATGGGTACCCAAGACAGGCCTTCCTCTGTGATCAGAACCCCAATGACTGTGCCTCCTCTCAATGGGTGCCCCAGTGACAATCCCTTCTCTATGATGGGTGGCTTAGTGACTGACTCTTCTCTGTGATGGGTGACTGAGTGACTGGATCTTGCCTGTTTTTTTGTGCCAATATGACTGGCTTTCATTTGTGATGGTTGTCCCAGTGACTAGCTCTCCTCTGTGATGTGTGCCAGAGTGACTAGCCTTCTTCTGTAATGGGTGTCACATTGACCAGCTCTTCTCCATAATCTGTGTCTCAGTGACAGACAGTTCTCTGTGATGTGTGCCCCAGTGACTAGCTCACCTGTGTGATGGGGGGGGTGTCAGTGACTGGCCCTCCTCTGTGATTGCTGCCCTATTGACTGACCCTCATCCATATGGATATCGTTGTGACTAATCCTCCTTTGTGATGGGTGCCACAGTGGTGGTTTTCCTCTGTGATGGGTATCTTAGTAACTGTCTCTTCTCTGTGATTGTTGAACCAAGTAACTACTCCTGCTCTGTGGTTGTTGTCCCATGGCCATGATCTCCTCTGTGATTGGTGCCCAGTGACTAATTCTTCTCCAAATTGTTTTTCTCCAAATTGTTTTCACCAGTGACTAGCCCTCTTTTGTCATGGGTGTCCCACTTACTGGGCCTCCTATATAATGGGTGTACCAATTCCTGTCCCTTCTTCATAATGGGTGTCCAAGTGATTGGGCCCCCATCCATAATGGGTTTCTCAGTGATTGAGCTTCCCCTGTGTTCAATGCCACTATGTTGGGTGTCCCAGTGGTTTGACCCCCTCCATAATAGGTGCTCCACTGACTGGGAATTCTTTCTGATTGGTGTCCAGTGACTGACACTCCTCCAAATTGGGTGCCCTATTGAATAGCCCTCCTCTGTGATGGGTGTTCTAGTATCTGGGCCTCTTACATAATGGTTTTCACAGTGAATAGCACTCCTCCATTATGGGTGGCCCAGTGCCTTGACCTCCTTGGTGATTGATGCCCCAGTGACAGGCCCTCATTTGTAATGTGTGCTCTAGTTACTAGCCCACCTCTGAGATGTCACAGAGTAAATATAGTCCTCCTCCATTATGGGTGCCGCAGTGACCGGTCCTCCTCAGTGATAGGGATACTTAATGGGTGTCAGAGTGACTATTTCTCCTCTCTGATGGGTGCCCATAACTGGGTGTCCTCCATAATGAGTACTTCAGTGACAAGCCCTCCTTTGTGATTGGTTTCCTAGTGACTGGCTCTTCTTATTGATCAGTGTCCCAGTGACTGGTCCTCACTGAGATAGTTGTCCCAGTGACTGACGCTCCTCCATAATGACTGGCCTTCCTTTGTTATGGGTGCTACAGTGACTAGTCCTCTTCAGTTATGGGTGTCCCAGTGAGTATCCCTCCTTTGTGAGGGGTGTCCCTGTGACTGCTCACCTCTGTTGTGGGGATCCCAAGAACTGCCCCCTCCTGTGATGCATGCCCCAGTGACTAGCCCTCCCTGTGATGGGTGCCTCAGTGACTGGCCCTTTTCTTGAATGACTTTCTCAATGACTGGTCTACCTCTATGATGGTTGCTACAGTGACTGACCCTCCTTTGTGTTTGTAGCCTCATTTACTGACCCTACTCTGTGATCAGTGTTCCAATTATAAGGTCAAGTGTCCAAGTGACTGGCCCTCTTCTGTGATGGGTATCCCAGTAACTGGCCTCCTCTGTGATGGGTGCCTCAATGACTGGCCCTCCACTGTCATGGATGTCCCAGTGAGTGATCTCCTGTCTGATGGGTGCCTCAATGACTGGCTCTCCTTTGTGATATATTT
>NW_006955181.1:0-566 GCF_000164805.1 Carlito syrichta
ATTTGGTCCTTGTCATCTTTCTGTGGTCTTATAAAATCAAAATACACTGTTATAAGAAGTAATCAAAGGGATAAATATCATGACTTAAGGGCAGATTAAGGCACACAGGAAACAAGCAAGACCACCAAACTTCTCTGTTTTGTACAAGGTTCAATGTAAAAATATCAAGTAACGTCCTTATTAGGACTATTAAGCTTAGCTACTGCTAAGCTTCAATTTTACCCTACCTCTCAATAGCTAGATGATTCTGAACAAGTCTGTCCGCTTTCTATGTACCAGTGATGGATGCACTGGGCTCTAACTACTGTATAGACCCATTGGCTGACTTTGAGTAGTTAACAGTCTAATGGATGCACAAACAAACAGATGATCAAAAATTAGTAAGTCGTTCCCACCAGGCAATACTTCAACCACTTATATCACAGCATGGAGAGTAACATAAGGTTGTAAAGCTTTTTATGAAAGTGCTATGAAAATGGTAGTTATTTTATACAGGCCTGAAGTTCAAACAAGCAGTTTACAAAGTGACCTTTCTTTAAACTCCTCCTTGGGCCCCTGTAACACCA
>NW_006955182.1:0-428 GCF_000164805.1 Carlito syrichta
TGCCCTGATGTTGGAGTGGTTTTAGAAAAGCTCACATCCAACCACATCTCTGATGTGTTCTCATTGCTCTGAAGTCAGTGTGACACCTCTAATGCAAAACGTCATTGCCAGCCTCCTTTCTTTCCCTTCTCTTCCTGTGTTCCAGCCACCCTGACCCACTGTCCAGTGGTCAGTGAGTGGAGTCCCTCATATGCAGGGCTTTTCCTTCTGCAGGGACACTGTGGCTCGTGTCACTGGCTAAGATTCACATGTTCATTAAGTCCTTCTTAAATGCCACCTCACCAGGGAAGTCTCCCTGACTCCCCGTGCCCATGTGCTCTGGCTCAGTCAGACCAACTTTTTTCATGCTTCCTTTTCGGTGCTTTCTACCCTCGCCACTAAATAGTTACATATATATATATATATATGTATATATATATATATATATA
>NW_006955183.1:0-399 GCF_000164805.1 Carlito syrichta
ACTCTAAAGAGCTTCTGTAGTAAGACAACCTCTACCTCCATCTCATGTCATACACAAAATTACTCAGAGATGAATTATGTAAATATACATAAAAACTTAATCTTTGGAGCTTTTAGAGAAAAGTATGAGAGATTATCTTCATGATTTGGGATTAGGCACACTTTTTTTTCATAGGAAGAGAGAACAATAATCACAAAAGGAAAACTGTCAAATCCAAGCCCAGTGGTTCCTGTCTGTAATCCCAGCACTCTGGGAGGCCAAGGCGGGAGGATTGCTTGAGTTCAGAAATTTGAGACCAGCCTGGGAAACATAGTGAGACCCTGTCTCTAAAAAAAAAAAAAAAAAAATCAAAAAATTACCCTGGCAGGGTAGCATATGTCTGTAGTCTCAGTTACTAGG
>NW_006955184.1:0-763 GCF_000164805.1 Carlito syrichta
CAGCATTAAGCCAATCCACATATCAGAGGGGAGGGTGTTTACTACGCTAATTACCCAAATAAAGCAAAACTGTCAATATGCTGATTGGCTACACTACATCTATTGTTTAGAAAAGACATCCATTTCCTTTTAGTTTATACAGTAAACAATTTATTTAAGAATATACACAGAATATCTATCTGTAACCAAAAAGAGATTTGATGCCTTTCTCTGAAAAAGAAAAAAAAGAAACTAGGTACTTTCTAAATATATGAATACAAGTACACAGAACAGAAGAAAAACAAACACAAGATTTCTTTAATTCTTTTGAGAAGATTGCTCAGGAGAGTAACATTTCTGAATGCCTTCTCCAATAAAGCAATGAATATTCAGAAGTCATTTACAATACAGTCTTATACAGTGAGTATCACCAAATCAAAAACTTTAAATATCTTTCTTCTTTGATAATCTTAATGAGGCAAGCAAATATGTTGGCTGTATAACAGTCTGATAACTATTTTCCATCTTCCTTCCTCTCCAGTCTTTGTTTTTAATTTTAGATACTATTGACTCAGAATGAGTGACATTCTAAAGAACTAACATATACAGAAGGCTAAGCTGATTATAGCATTTATACATGCTAAAGACTTTATGTAACATCCTGCAGGAATGGAATATTTCTATTTTCATAGCAGGCATCTCTAAACTTCTCTCAGTCTTCAAAAGAGCATGTACCCTGGGTTGAAATCCCACAGGGCCACCTAGAGATCTGTGACCATAGGAA
>NW_006955184.1:3734-4655 GCF_000164805.1 Carlito syrichta
ATTACAGCTAGCACCAAAGAAATAAAGTACGACAATTAGATCCCAAGTAAATTAACTGGCTGCTTTAAAAGAAAATGCATATGTGAATATTTACTGTGCCTGAACTTCTTGTACAAACAATGTGGTTTAGGCTAACACACACTCTTCTGAGAGTCTGCAATTTTGGTACATGCAGGGCAGAGGGCACCTCACCTACATGTCACCTCTCAATAAAAACCTTAGGTGCTAACTCTAAAGAGCTTCTGTAGTAAGACAACCTCTACCTCTATCTCATATCATACACAAAATTACTCAGAGATGGATTATGTAAATATACATAAAAACTAAATCTTTGGAGCTTTTAGAGAAAAGTATGAGAGATTATCTTCATGATTTGGGATTAGGCACACTTTTTTTTCATAGGAAGAGAGAACAATAATCACAAAAGGAAAACTGTCAAGGCCAAGCCCAGTGGTTCCTGTCTGTAATCCCAGCACTCTGGGAGGCCAAGGTGGGAGGATTGCTTGAGTCCAGAAATTTGAGACCAGCCTGGGAAACATAGTGAGACCCTGTCTCTAAAAAAAAAAAAAAAAATCAAAAAATTACCCTGGCAGGGTAGCATATGTCTGTAGTCTCAGTTACTAGGTTGGCTGAGGTTGCTAGATCATTTGAGCCTAGGAGTTTGAGGCAGCAGTGATTCGTGATCATGCCACTGGCACTCCAACCTAGGTGACAGAGTGAGATCCTGACTCAGAAAAAAACCTGACAAATCAGACATTAACTTTGTAAAATCTGCTCATCAAAATTATTACTAACAAAATAAATAAGCCACAGACTAGGAGGAATATTTGTAAAACATAAATCTGACTAAGGATAGGTTTCAAGAAAAAAAATGTGTGTGTGTGTGTGTGTGTGTGTGTGTGTGTGTGTGTGTGTGTGCGT
>NW_006955185.1:0-695 GCF_000164805.1 Carlito syrichta
CCCAGATTTCATTTTATTTTTTTCTTTTTAGTTGGAGTCTCACTCTGTCCCCCAGACTGGAATTCAGTGGTTGCTCCCGGCCACCGCAGCCTCCACCTGCTGAGCTCCGGCGATCCTTCCGTCTCAGCCGTCCAAGTAGCCGGAATTACAGGTGTGCATGCGCTACCACGCCCACCTAATTTTTTTGATTTTTATTGTAGAGATGAGGTCTCGTCTGCCAGGCGGGTCTCAAACCCGTGGGCTCAGGCAATCCACTCACCTCAGCCTCCCAAAGTTGCAGGATTGTAGGCTGAGCCACCGAGCCCGGCTATGGCCAGATTTTAATGGAGGCAGGTAGACTTTGGAGGTTAGGATCTGAGTTCCGCTTGGGAGAGGACAGACTGAGAACATCTCCCGGGGTCACCCAGGGTCCTTTGGCTAGTGACCTTTCTTTGAACCTCAGACCTCTTAGCTGTCTCATGGGCACATCCAAACACCCCACCACCCGTGAGTTTACATGAAGGTGACTGAGCGAACTGTACATAGGATCAGCGCAGAGTAGTTACCCAGTGAGAACTCAGGGGTGACCGTTGGCTTCCACGGAAGGTGCCGCCCGCCTGGGACTGAATGTCCTAAAGCCACAGAGGGAAAGGGAGAGGCCACACTCACCACAATGTAATCGGTCAGACGGTCCAATATGCACCTCTCACCGAGAA
>NW_006955186.1:0-740 GCF_000164805.1 Carlito syrichta
CCAAGTAGCTGGAACTGCAGTCCTGCACCTCTATGCCCAGCTAATATTTTTATTTTTATTGTAGAGGTGAGATCTCACAAATTTTCTCAAAGAAGTCTCAAACACCTGGATTCAGGCAATCCACTCACCTTGGCCTCCCAAAGTGCTGGAATGACAGGCATGAGCCACCACGCCCAGCTCTCTCTCTTTTATTTAAATGTCTGCCTTAAGCGGGTGAGGTGGCTCATGCTTGTCATCCAAGCATTATGGAAGGCAGAGGTGAAATGATTGCCTTAACCCAGGGTTTCAAGACCAGCCTGGGCAACTTGATGAGACCACAGCTCTACAACAAATAAAAAAAGTCGGCGAACATGGTGGGACATGCCTGTATTTCCAGTTATTTTGTAGGCCAAAGCCTATTGTTCCAGCTACTTGGAAAACTGAGGCAGAAGGATGACCTGAGTCAAGCCGACAGAGGCTGCAGTAGAAATGCGCATGCCACTGCTCTCAAGCCTGGGCAACAGAATGAGACTGGCTAAAATAAAATTAAAGTATTAGGATACAATTTTTTGATGTAAATCCCAGCCAAATCTTTCATACGGGCTCAGGCAATCCTTCCACCTTACCCTCCAAGTAGCTGGAACTACAGGCGTGCACCACTATGCCCAGATAATATTTCAATTTTTGTTATAGCAATGAGATCTCACCAAATTGCCGAAACTGGTCTTGAAAACCTGCACTCAGGCAATCCTCTCACTGTG
>NW_006955187.1:0-5432 GCF_000164805.1 Carlito syrichta
AAAGGAGTTGGAAAAGACAATAAATTGGCATTTGTCCTGTTTGCAGCAGAGTCTGTGTCAGGATTTTTCTCCTGCACCGATGCCATCCCTCGTTCAGGAAACCCTGACCCGCTGGAGCTGAACTCCGGCAGAACACATCTTTTCTGTGCACAAACATCCCTGAAGGACATATTAAAAATATAGTCTCATGACCATCCAAAAGAGTCTTATTGTATAGGTGCAGGATTGTGTAAGTTTTATTGCATTGTTTATTGCCTTATTTTATTGCATTTATTTGTTACACACACTCGCCTGCTCTCTCTCATACATAAAACCAATGTTAAAGTCTGAACTATATTCTGAAATGTATTCTTCCATACTTTCTCCATGACCTAATGTTATTTAAAAACATACATAAAAATAAATATACAGATATGCATTTGAAAGTATTTGGAAGTCATTGTTTTTCCAAATTGATATTTTAATCAACATACTTTACTATATTTTATTTTTCTAGTCATTAATACCTCATGAAAATGACTAAAAGTCAACTGTTAGAACCTTCATTTTACTAGCTCTGTAGAATTTCATTGTATGCTAATGTCATAATTTATCTTTGCATTCCACAAATCTCCAGCTACAGAGCTAGAATAAATTAAGATCCCATTTTCAGCTTTAGTTGCTCACTTTATGAAGGACAAGAAACACAGGCACAATCAAGTGACCCCATATAGGTTATTCTACCAAGAGTACTGATATATCTGAGGTCCAACCTCTGTTTTGCATCTATACAAGCATGAACACAGTCCATGTTGTATGAAAACCACATGGATTTTATCTTCCATGACTTTTCCTAAAGTCCAAGACCTCATTTACACTCAGCATAAAAACCAACCACAGCTTCATCCAGGAGAAGCAGATTGATTTCTATTATGAGATAAGGAATGGGAAATCCTTTTGAAATTGCTACATTTCCAGAGTCCTTTATCAAATAAGAACCATTTTATCAAACTTCTTGTGTGTTCATATTTAAATGGTCAGTACTTCTGTTTGCATCATAACTAGCAACAAAATGTTTATGATGCTGGAGGGAAGTTGGAGATACCACCCACGACTTTGGAATTTTCTCATGGCTATTCTAGCAGGTAATTACTGGTCAGCTCAGCACTTTTACTGCTTTGCTTGGTGTCTGAGACTAGTATGGAAAGATTTATTTCAGGAAAATGCAGCCTTTTTTTTCTTGCACAAATATCTGTAATACAGCAACCATTTTCTTCTACCCTAGTAAGATCTAGGCTAAGCTCTACACGAAATGTTAGTGTATTATTTTTTTTTCTGTACTACTAACACTTACCATGTGGCAGAAGAGTGAGTCAGTAAGAATGGGTTCTATATAAATGAATCCATTCCATAAAGGTTTTGGCAGGTCTCTCTCTCTCCATATCTGCCTCCAAGACATCTCCTAAAGACATAAAGTAGAAAAGAGATCAGTTTTCTTGCTAGTGTCACATATCTATTGCATTATTTTACTTAGGACATAGAAAAGTTGTGTATAAAGTTAAGAATAATTCATGCTTTAAAAATAAAACACATCGCTTTGAAAGGCTAAAATTATAGAATTTAAAATCCTTATAGAAGAAAATAGTCATAAATTACTGGATCAATTTTTAAAAACATTTTTCTCTAAAGAGAAAGCTGAATAGCTTTTTGTTTTGGTGTGTGAGGTCCAATCTGCTCCATTATATTTCACAAATTGCCTGGGAAAATTTATTTCTTGCATGCAAAACACTTTTTCTCTACTAATATGAGAATATTAATCTGACTGTAATTGGTTGATCTATGCATTCAGTCTTGCAGTTAGGAGATAATTAGCTGCATATGAAATTGTCTGCTTTGACTTTGGAAAAGTCTACAGCTAGGAGATGCATGCAGGTCTTAAACCTCCTTCATGGGACTCACACACACACACACACACCTGACATTCTGACACAGGCAAGCACACCAGAAAGCATCATTCTAGTCAATAAACCAATAAAATACATAGTTAAAATCAACACCATCAAAACATAATGAAATATTGCATATGCTATGAAATGCTTGAATTTTACCAACCGAATTTCATTTTTAAAAACCTGAGATATGTAATCACATAGTTCTCCAGTTTCCCCTTCAGTATTTTTAGCCCATTAAGCTATAGACCACCACTTAATCATATATTAAGAGACTGAAAGGAAGTACCTATAGAAACTTAGAATAAATTTAGTTTAGGGTAGTCTTTTTGCCTCAGCAGTCACTTTTGTTTAGACTTTAGCCCAACAATCTTTTAATCTAGCACAGTTTAGACATAGATAGATAAGTTTTCAACAGGCAGGTTTTAGAAAGCATTCAGAAATTCTACTGCAAGCCAAGCTAACTGCCTATTCTAACCTCTAGGCAAATCTCCATCAGATGCAAGGCAAGAATAGAGTCATAAAAATGATAATAGACCACCTTTCTGCTAAGGAGTTGTGGTATGAAAAGTCTCTTGCAGGAAAAATTCCTCCCCTTGTCTCCCATCTAGTCTACCACCATGACAGCAATCATGTGACTAACCCACCCATCTGCCTGCTATCCATTACTTGACATCAGTACCGTGCTTGCCTGCCCCTTCTCGTGATGATGACATAAAGCAGCCCCTTCTCGTGATGATGACATAAAGCAAATCACCTTAATGACCTTCCCCCATCCAAGGGAAATGATTAAAAGCCCTCAGCTATGAGCAGCTATTTCACCATTGCCTTGCTAAGTTATTGTGTGGCCATGTGCTCTTTGAGCTATAGCTGTCATCATGTTTCCTGGCTTTGGCCCCTTTCTTTGCCTTGGGGAAGTGAATCTCCTTTCTTTATCTCTCTCTAATTTACCTTTTAAATCAACTGTATTTTCCAATCTAACATCTGTGCAATTCTTTGAATCTTTTATGTGGCATTGAATCACACACCAGACACCTCACACTCCCAGTGGGCCTTAGCAGACCTGACCTAACATTCTGGAGACCCTGCTAGGAGTGTGACCCTAACATTATTAGAGATCCTATTGAGATTTAAAAGAGACATAAATGTTTACTACTTTCACATTCAATTTTTCTCATTATAATTAATATATATTTTCTAGGTTTCATAAATCAAAGAAATATTAGCTATAAATGTAAACAATTTGCTTCTTCTTGGTATATAATTTATTGTTTTCTTTCATTGCCTGGTCTTCTGAACTTTATCCAGCTTAAGATACATTTGAGAACAGACTCTATTTTAAATCTCCTAGAATTCAGGAACACTTCAAAGTCAATTTGTACAATCAAGGATTTTGTTGCATGTTTCAAAACTCTTGCAGAAATGATAAGCTACTTATTAAGTTTATTCTACATTTCTAGGAGATTCTAGGTGCACTTGTGGGTTCTCCAATCAGATGTGGCACTGAAGGAACAACAGCCTTAGGCTACAGATACAGAAGGCCTCTCAGGACATGGTGTATTAACACTTTCAGTTTTTTTTAATTCCCAGGTTTCACAAAATCAAGGGAGAGGAGACAAATTTAAGAAAATATTACTTTTGCAGTTACATACACTGTAAAGCAAAGTATATCAAGAGCTATACATGCAAGAATTATTATTAATTAATAGAAAATGAATATCATTAAATGATGATATTTAAATTTGATTATATAAAAATGTGCAATAAATGTATTGCAAGTGTGAACATATTGTTGACTACCAGAGAACATTCAACTTATTCTGAGAAACAGAGCAATTGTTATGAACCTTGAATGTGGACCATAAGAAAGGTCCCAAAGTCACAGTAGGAAGTACTACACCTAAAATATAATGCACAAATATTATCATCCTTAACTCCATGATTTCCAAATAGACAATACATCTGTGAATAGAAAAAAAGAATGCAGCTCTATTGACTAACATTATAAAGTAGTCATGAGTTCAGTAAACATGTAAGCAAATCATCTTTCACTTTCAATACCCTCATACTCAAGTTGCAGGCTGTATTTTGGTTCTTTCTTTTTTCATTTGAGTCTGTCAAGTAAAACATTTTCACTAGGAATCCTTAACTCCCTAGGTTAACATCTAAGACTTACAGAAGGTTTTCTATTTTATATCTCTCGACTCCTCTTCAGAGAAAATATGCCATGTAATTATCCAAGATGCATGACCATCTTATTAGAGAGTTATTAGTTTTAATATCAGTGGACTAAAATTTCAGACCTCTATAATTGTTCTCAGATTTATCTTTTAGCTGAATGTATGTTTACATGAACATAAGATTTGAGAATTTATTGTGTTTTCATGGAAGAAACTAATCTCTCCTCCACATGACTTCCTACTCAGATTTGGTTATATTTAAAACTCACCTTGTAACCCTGAGATTTTTTTCCTTATTAGTACTGGAGTGTTCCAATGCCTTTTCTGCTTCTGTAATGACTTTGAAGCCAATTTATCCTAGTATACTCATTTATAGACTTTGAATCTGTGTTGAATGCTTTTATAATTAATTTAAAAAGTAATAATCTTTAAAAAAAACCGTGCCATTTTGTTATTCTCATAATTAGGGCTTCTTATATTTTATAAAACTGCATTTTGGGTGTTCTCAAAAATGTAGAAATGTGGAAAATGCATATAAGAAACAGGAAAGTATTTATAAGAAAAATAGGTGTGATAAACCAGTAGGTATGTAAATAAGACAATCATTTTAAAAATCCATGATACTAAAAATAAATTTCCCATAAGTGTGATAACAGCTACATTTTTCAAGTTAATATAAAGGAAACCAAACTGTCCTTTCTCATAATACTAATGTTAAACTCAGAAAAAAAAAATGAAGGTTGATTGAATATGAAATGAACAGACAAGAGATATACAGCATGGGGAAGTTTACAGTCAAAATAAAATATTTGTGCTTCAGCAATATATGAATTGTATGCAAATTTACAAATTCAGAAATTGTTGGCATTATTTACCCTTTCTAAAACATTTTAATTAATGTTCAAATGTATCCATTAATAATTAACTTTGTAGTATAAAAGTTTGTTTTCATAGTTAGAAAGTAGTACAGAAATAAATAGTATAGTATGTTCCCAAATACCTGTGACAAACCCTGCCAGGTGATTTTATCAGGCAACGGAAAGAGGCACGATCAGAACATTCCAGGAGTTTGTGCAACCACCTGTTCTAAAAGGAATATCTCCGGGGACTCAGACAGTCTGAAAGGACAGGGTTGCTTTTTATGATGATGATGATGATTATTATTATTACATTTCCCCTCCTCAAGGTAAACTCAATATTAAGGACACTCTATGGTTAGGGAATATTTGGTGGTTTAATTTTGTAACCTGAAGAATATGTCAATCATTTTTCCTAAAATTTAAATATAATTGACTGAATATCTCCTCACATTATATTTGAGGTT